>NC_064631.1:398879449-399182479 GCF_023864275.1 Schistocerca cancellata
GAATTATGAAATACTGAAAAAAAAATAAATTGAAAGAAAATACTGAACGAAAAATTATCGCAATCCATCACTCAAAATAGACCATTGTTAATAGAAAGTCAAAGCAAACTTACGATCATGTGGAACATGTGGACAAGCGTGTTTTATGTACACTACTGGCCATTAAAATTGCTACACCAAGAAGAAATGCAGATGATAAACGGGTATTCATTGGACAAATATATTAAACTACAACTGACATGTGATTACATTCTCACGCAATTTGGGTGCATAGATCCTGAGAAATCAGTACCCAGAACAACCACCTCTGGCCGTAATAACGGCCTTGATATGCCACGTCTGGGCATTGAGTCAAACAGAGCTTGGATGGCTTGTACAGGTACTGTTGCCCATGCAGCTTCAACACGATATCACAGTTCATCAAGAGTAATGACTGGCGTATTGTGACGAGCCAGTTGTTCGGCCACCATCGACCAGACGTTTACAATTGGTGACAGATCTGGAGAATGTGCTGGCCAGGGCAGCAGTCGAACATTTTCTGTATCGAGAAAGGCCCGTACAAGACCTGCAACAAGAGGTCTTGCAATATCCAGGTGAAATGTAGGGTTTCGCAGGGATCGAATGAAGGGTAAACCCACGGGTCGTAACACATCTGAAATGTAAAGTCCACTGTTCAAAGTGCCGTCAATGCGAACAAGAGCTGACTGAGATGTGTAACCAATGGCACCCCATACCATATCACGCCTGGTGACACGCCAGTGTGGCGATGACGAAGACACGCTTCCAATGTGGGTTCACCGCCATGTCGCCAAACACGGATGCGACCATCATGATGCTGTAAACAGAACCTGGATTCATCCGAAAAAATGTCGTTTTGCCATTCGTGCACCCAGGTACGTCGTTGAGTACACCATCGCAGGCACTCCTGTCTGTGATGCAGCGTCAAGGGTAACCGCAGCCGTTCATGCTGCTGCAAACGTCGTCGAACTGTTCGTGCAGATGGTTGTTGTCGTGAAAAACGTCCCCTCTGTTGACTCAGGGATCGAGACGTGGCTGCACGATCCGTTACAGCCATGCGGACAGATGCCTGTCATCTCGACTGCTAGTGATACGAGGCCGTTGGGATCCAGCACGGCGTTCCGTATTACCCTCCTGAACCCACCGATTTCATATTCTGCTAACAGTCATTGGATATCGACCAACGCGAGCAGCAACGTCGCGATACAATAAATCGCAAACGCGATAGCCTACAATCCGACCTTTATCAAAGTCGGAAACGTGATGGTACGCATTTCTCCTCCTTACACGAGGCATCACAATTACGTTTCACCAGGCAACGCCGGTCAACTGCTGTTTGTGTATGAGAAATCGGTTGGAAACTTTCGTCATGTCAGCACGTTGTAGGTGTCGCCACCGGCGCCAATCTTGTGTGAATGCTCTGAAAAGCTAATCATTTGCGTATCACAGCATGTTCTTCCTGTCGGTTAAATTTCGCGTCTGTAACACGTCATATTCGTAGTGTAGCAATTTTAATGGCCAGTACTGTATATCAACGATAAGACTCACTGATGACATTGTTTTATTCTACGAATATGAGGAAGAGTTACAGGACCTGCTTAATATGGACTGAGAGTAAAACAAAGAAAGTCCAAAGTTTTGAGACATAGTAGAAATAACAACAGCGAGAAATTTAACACCAGAATTGAGGACCACGAAGTACATAAAGTTAAGAAATTCTGTTACCTAGACAGCAAAATAGCCCTTGACGGACGAAACAAGGTCAAAAAGGGAGGTTCTGGCCAAGAAAAGTCTACTAGTATCAAACGTAGGCCTCAATTTGCGTAAGAAATTTCTGAGAAAGTATATTAGGAGCATAGCATTGTAGATAGTGAAACACAGACTTTGGGAAGACAGGAACAGAAGACAATCGATGCAGTTGAATGTGGTGCTACAAAAACATGTTGAAAATTATATGGAATGATAAGGTAAAGATTTAGGAGATTCTCCACAGAATTGGTTAGGAAATGAATATATGGTAAACACTGACAAGGAGAAGGGACAGGTTGCTAGGAAGTTAAGACATCAAGGAATAACTTATACGATACTAGAGTGAGCTGTACGGGATAGAAATTTTAGAGGAACACAGAGACTGAAATACATTCAGAAAATAATTGAGGGCGTACGCTGCAGTTACTGCTCAGAGATGAAAAGGATCGGACAGCAGAAGACTTCGTGGCGGTCCGCATCTAACCAGTCGAAAGACTGATGTCTGAAAAGAAAATAAAGAAACAAATATCTACATCTACATCCATACTCCGCAAGCTACCTGACGGTGTGTGGCGGAGGGCACCCTGAGTACCTCTATCGGTTCTCCCTTCTATTCCAGTCTCGTATTGTTCGTGGAAAGAAGGATTGTCGGTATGCTTCTGTGTGGGCTCTAATCTCTCTGATTTTATCCTCATGGACTCTTCGCGAGATATACGTAGGAGGGAGCAATATACTGCTTGACTCTTCGGTGAAGGTATGTTCTCGAAACTTTAACAAAAGCCCGTACCGAGCTACTGAGCGTCTCTCCTGCAGAGTCTTCCAGAGGAGTTTATCTATCATTTCCGTAACGCTTTCGCGATTACTAAATGATCCTGTAACGAAGCGCGCTGCTCTCCGTTGGATCTTCTCTATCTCTTCTATCAGCCCTATCTGGTACGGATCCCACACTGCTGAGCAGTATTCAAGCAGTGGGCGAACAAGCGTACTGTAACCTACTTCCTTTGTTTTCGGATTGCATTTCCTTAGGATTCTTCCAATGAATCTCAGTCTGGCATCTGCTTTACCGACGATCAACTTTATATGATCATTCCTTTTTAAATCACTCCTAATGCGTACTCTCAGATAATTTATGGAATTAACTGCTTCCAGTTGCTGACCTCCTATTTTGTAGCTAAATGATAAGGGATCTATCTTTCTATGTATTCGCAGCACATTACACTTGTCTACATTGAGATTCAATTGCCATTCCTTGCACCATGCGTCAATTCGCTGCAGTTCCTCCTGCATTTCAGTACAATTTTCCATTGTTAAAACCTCTCGATACACCACAGCATCATCTGCAAAAAGCCTCAGTGAACTTCCGATGTCATACACAAGGTCATTTATGTATATTGTGAATAGCAACGGTCCTATGACACTCCCCTGCGGCACACCTGAAATCACTCTTACTTCGGAAGACTTCTCTCCATTGAGAATGACATGCTGCGTTCTATTATCTAGGAACTCCTCAATCCAATCACACAATTGGTCTGATAGTCCATATGCTCTTACTTTGTTCATTAAACGTCTGTGGGGAACTGTATCGAACGCCTTGCGGAAGTCAAGAAACAGGGAATCTACTGTGAACCCGCATCTATGGCCCTCTGAGTCTCGTGGACGAATAGCGCGAGCTGGGTTTCACACGACCGTCTGTTTCGAAACCCATACAGATTCCTACAGAGTAGATTTCTAGTCTCCAGAAAAGTCATTAAACTCGAACATAATACGTGTTTCAAAATTCTACAACTGATCGACGTTAGAGATGTAGGTCTATAGTTCTGCACATCTGTTCGATGTCCCTTCTTGAAAACGGGGATGACCTGTGCCCTTTTCCAATCCTTTGGAACGCTACGCTCTTCTAGAGACCTACGGTACACCGCTGCAAGAAGGGGGGCAAGTTCCTTCGCGTACTCTGTGTAAAATCGAACTGGTATCCCATCAGGTCCAGCGGCCTTTCCTCTTTTGAACGATTTTATTTGTTTCTCTATCCCTCTGTCGTCTATTTCGATATCTACCATTTTGTCATCTGTACGACAATCTAGAGAAGGAACTACAGTGCAATCTTCCTCTGTGAAACAGCTTTGGAAAAAGACATTTAGTATTTCGGCCTTTAGTCTGTCATCCTCTGTTTCAGTACCATTTTGGTCACAGAGTGTCTGGACATTATGTATTGATCCACCTACCGCTTTGACATAAGACCAAAATTTCTTAGGATTTTCTGCCATGTCAGTACATAGAACTTTACTTGCAAATTCATTGAACGCCTCCCGCATAGCCCTCCTCACACTACATTTCGCTTCGCGTAATTTTTGTTTGTCTGCAAGGCTTTGGCTATGTTTATGTTTGCTGTGAAGTTCCCTTTGCTTCCGCAGCAGTTTTCTAACTCGGTTGTTGCACCACAGTGGCTCTTTTCCATCTCTTACGATCTTGCTTGGCATATACTCATCTAACGCATATTGTACGATGGTTCTGAACTTTGTCCACTGATCCTCAACGCTATCTGTACTTGAGACAAAACTTTTGTGTTGAGCCGTCAGGTACTCTGTAATCTGCTTTTTGTCACTTTTGCTAAACAGAAAACTCTTCCTACCTTTTTTAATATTTCTATTTACGGCTGAAATCATCGATGCCGTAACCGCTTTATGATAGCTGATTCCGTGTTCTGCGTTAACTGTTTCAAATAGTTCGGCTCTGTTTGTCACCAGAAGGTCTAATATGTTATTGCCACGAGTCGGTTCTCTGTTCAACTGCTCAAGGTAGTTTTCGGATAAGACACTTAAAAAAAAAATCACTGGATTCTTTGTCCCTGCCACCCGTTTTGAACGTTTGAGTCTCCCAGTCTATATCCGGCAAATTAAAATCTCCACCCAGAACTATAACATGGTGGGGAAATCTACTCGAAATATTTTCCAAATTATCCTTCAGGTGCTCAGCCACAACAGCTGCTGAGCCAGGGGGCCTATAGAGACATCCAATTACCATGTCTGAGCCTGCTTTAACCGTGACCTTCACCCAAATCATTTCACACTTCGGATCTCCGTCAATTTCCTTCGATACTATTACACTTCATATCGCTATAAACACGCTGCATGGGGGCTTAATTTAAATTAAATGCAAATATTTTTAGTAGCTGTATGTCCGATTACGCAAGTCTCTGACTGGTTTTTGTACGCAATCTGACTGCATGGAATAACAACAAGGAATGAAAGACAACTTCCGTTAACACAATTAATTAATTAAGTCACCAGCAACTATAAAACCTACGAAACCAAAGCACAAGTATAATTGTTCTGTGTGTGGGAGTGTGACTCAACGTACACATCTGGCACGGTTCTTCTTCAACAAGACAAGAAATTTTAAATACCATTTATATTGATGTAATTAAAAAAATTAGAAATACTATAATTGCGGAAGAAAACCAGAATTACACTCTAATACAAGAACACATGCCAGATGCTTTGTTGACTGAACCTGTAATGATGCATTATGTAAGACACAGAAATGATAAAAGAACATAGTGTTTTGTTACCTTCATATATATTGACGAAATGCACTCTGATCATTACAATATCTCCATTAGAATAACATCTGCTTTCTCTCCCATCAAATAACTGCATAAAACATGGAACAAACACTCCCTACTACCACATCTCCACTCCGACTTCACGACAAGCAGTGTCCACCACAACTTCTCGGCAAGAACTGCCTGCCGCTACTTCTCAATAATCACTGCCAGTGGAGGCGGCGGAACAATAGTCTCTGGCGCGATCTCTGGCGCTGTGGCTCAGTGTAGCCACCTTTCATATGCCCCTCCTCCACGGGCTAGAATTTGATGGTATTTTTGCCAACATTGGTGGTGAAAATACCACCAAATTCGTCAAAAAAAAAAATACAGACAAAAATAAAAGATAATATTAATACGTAAATATCATATAACTAGATAAAATTTTGGCTTTGCAGTGACCTTTCAATAGCCTAATATATAAAATACAGTAAGGAATACAAATTCTTTCATACATATGACTTTACATAATAGTTTACACAAGTATTATGTGGTTAAACAGTTCAATCAATAGCGTCAGCAATGACGAATATGTACAGGTAAGAGTCTCATAACTTTTCACAAACAGTAATGCACAAAAAATCAGTTTATACAAATATTCACATAAAATGTAGTAGTTGACAGTTCCAGCAGTAGCACCCAGCAATGTTGAATAGGTGCTACAGCAACAAGTGACATCATCTCAGTAGAAGCAGTCCATCAGTGGCATCCAGCATTGTGGAACAGGTGCAGACAGCATCAGGTGACATCATTTCACCAGAAGCAGTTCATCAGTGGTACCCAGCATTGTGGAACAGGTGCAGACACCAACAAATGACATCATCTCAGTGGAAGCAGTCCATCAGTGGCACCCAGCAATGTTGAGCAGGTGCAGACAGCAACAGGTGACATCATCTCCGTAGAATCAGTTCCATCAGTTGCACCCAGCAATGTTGAGTAGGTGCAGACACCATCAGGTGACATCATTTCAGTAGAAGCAGTCCATCAGTGGCACCCAGCAATGTGGAACAGGTGCAGACTCCAACAGGTGACATCATTTCAGTAGAAGCAGTCCATCAGTGGCACCCAGCAATGTTGAGTAGGTGCAGACACCGACAAGTGACATCATTTCCATAGAACTAGCTCCATCTGTGCACCCAGTAATGTTGAGCAGGTGCAGAGAGCAACAAGTGACATCATTTCAATAAAAGCAGTTCCATCAGTTGCACCCAGCAATGATGAGCAGGTGCAGACTCCAACAGGTGACATCATTTCAGTAGAAGCAGTCCATCAGTGGCACCCAGCAATGTTGAGTAGGTGCAAACACCAACAGGTGACGTCATTTCAGTAGAAGCAGTTTATCAGTGGCACCCAGCAATGTTGAGTAGGTGCAGACACCATCAGGTGACATCATTTCAGTAGAATCAGTCCATCAGTGGCACCCAGCAATGTGGAACAGGTGCAGACTCCAACTGGTGACTTCATTTCAGTAGAAGCAGTCCATCAGTGGCACCCAGCAATGTTGAGTAGGTGCAGACAGCAGTCCATAATATTCACTATCACTAATCACACTGTTCATCAGAGTTTATAAGCAGAAAGTAAACATGTCCTATTGGCACCAATCATGTAGAAAAAGTACAAGTAACAGTCCATAATATTCACTATCACTGATCACACTGTTCATCAGCAGAAATTAAACATGTCCTAGTGGCACCAATCATGTAGAAAAAGTACAAGTAACAGTCCATAATATTTACTATTACTGATCACACAGTTCATCAGCAGAAATTAAACATTTCTAAGTGTCACACATCATGTTGAAAAGTGCAGGTAACAGTTCATAATATTCACCATCACTACTCAGACAGTTCAAGCATGAACAATAGTTTGAATACACATACAAATGCTTTTACAATGCTCTTACACTAAACATACAAATTCTAATAAACACACAAATGATATCAGATAATTGTCATATTACTATTACAAATACTCAAATATCAGTAAACCTATAATATTTATGAGTGTCAGTGCAAGCCACTACAAACAAATAAAATAATATTTAGGAGATAGGTGGGTAGGATTAGGGAAGGAAAACACACAAAACACACTCACTCATCTTTCATCCACATTAAGTACTACAGTGTAATTGAATAGTGTTAACTGTGTAAATGCAATTCTGTCAAAATTTGATGTTCATCATGTGTATCAAGTGGTAGTGGCAGCAATGTATAACAGTCAATAATAGTTAAGTCAACGTCATAGTCATCATGTCAAGACCAATGTTTGCCAAGCTAAATCAAAATGTACGGTTGCTGAACAACTGTCAGTGAGCCAAGATATGCAATGCTTCCTCTCTCCAAAAAAAAAAAAAAAAATATGTACTGCTTAGTGATTTAACAAAGTGTGTGTGTAGACAATCTTCCTTCTACTTAAGTGATCTAGTCTGCCATCTTCATCTTCCTTGTTCCATATAAACCAACAACAAAAAAAAAAATATGCTCCTCACTTACTTTACCTCTTATTCACCAAAACTCCAATAATCATTAGCATCACATAATCTCAATACTTCAATAATACCTCTTACGTCGATACATATAAATCTTATCAGCAATATCATTTACCTTACCTCTTGTCCACAAAAACTCCAATAATCATTAACTTCATACAATCTCAATACCTCAATAATACCTCTTCAATCATCAATACATATCAACCTTATTACCAATATCATTTCACTTCCATAACAACTCTTTCCTCTAGTCAGTCTCCTCGAACAAGTACAGATAAAATCCTAATGCAAACCTCATCATCCCATACAATCTGAAGACACAATGTCAACACACAACCTCTGTGTAATCCATCTGACCAAAATCTTCTACTCATTATGAATTATAAACAAAAGAAATGCATATATGACCTCTAACAGACTTAGTTCGAATAACTCTCAGTAATTAAGTACGATTACGGAGTGTGAATGATCCTAATTTTTCACAGTGTGGACACCACTTCAAGAATTATGGCAAACAGAAGCAAACATGTGGAGTATTTCTGTGTCAAGTGTCACTTCCTATTTCAATTGCTCACGAAAAATGCAGTGTAATAACTGTCAATGGTCTAAACCTAGTTTTGGTATGTCATGTCGTTAGCTTCCTTCCTATTAGCATAAATTTATACAGCTTCCATAAAACCTCCAGCTCATGTGACTTCTATGACGTTTCTTGTACTAAAGTCTCTCGTCGAATTACTGCAGTTCATTTTCTTATGTTAAAATATAAAGCACTGAGCGTAAGCAAAACAAGCAACAGCGAGTAAATATACCAGTAGTGAACAGAATGTCAACAAGTGGATGCAGCACAATTTCTACAACGAGGCTTCGCCAAGCGAACAATCCGTAACCCATACCACAGCGTACCCAAACTCCATGTCCGTACACTGTACATCAGCATTGCTATATACCAAATTAAAGAGTAGTTATGACAACAAACAGAGATGTATAAATATGCAATCCATACGCATAGCAGCAAACAGGTCATTAGCATCATATCAGCATAAGCAAATAAATGTTCATATGTCATCTTAATAAGTAAACATGAAGGCGCAAGCAGATAAATCACAAAGTATAACTTACATACCTAACCACATCAGCACAATTAATCAGGTGACAATTATAATTTAAATAAATAAGCACAGCAGGCACATAATTAAAAAATATGACATCAGTGAAAAAGCAGTGCAGCCAAGCGATGTATAACACACAAATAACAACCCTGTTCATTAATCAATCATTGTCAAAATCAGTTAATGTACGCAAGCACGTCGCTTCACAAGTAAATTCATAAAACATAAAATTTAGCACGAAGTATAAATCACGTAATCGCGAGCAGCAAATTACGTCTAAAGTACGTACCTAAGTGGAAATATGTTACCTGAAAAATGAACTCAATTAATAGTTACCTTTTTAATTTATTAGTTTCTTCTTGGAAATTACATTCTTTCTGAAATTTTCTCGATAGCAAGTCCTCTTAACGTCGGACACCCACAGAATTTACCTGAAATTCTTAAATATTTTATAAAACCGTATCCTGAAAAATACTGAATGTTAATAACATAATTCATCAAGTCATTATAGCTTTATACTGAATTTAATCGGAGAAATTAAACAGTGTGTAATTGTTTACGGCTGTCAGTGCATTCGCACTGAGCGCTCGATCAGCTGTAGGCGCGTGACGTGGGAAGCAATTGTTTGCGGTCAACGACTGCCCTGTGCGGTGCGCAGACTTGACTGTTGCTTTGAGTATATGCCGCCGCCAAAACACAGCGCGGTATCCTTGTACTCTCCGCATGTTTACATCTAGCTGTTAGTTTCTCACAAGTATGTCATTCTACAAAAATTTTTCAAAAGTATATCATTCCACAAAAATTTTAACGTTAGATATATGATGTATTCCCTTAGAGCGCCGAGATTTAAGAGTTTCTACTTCGACAGTGTTATCATGAATAATTTTACGAATTCTATATGGACCGTTATAAAGCAGAAAAAATTTGCGACACAAGCCTTTTCCATTGTGAGACAAACGATGAGACTTAATTAACACCTTTTGACGAACTGACAAGATTTTTAAACGACCAGGATGCTTAGCTGATTTCTCTCTTCTAGCAGCCGCAGATGTAATATTTCGTAGAGCCAGGTTGACAACTTCAGAATGCCGCAGTTTCCGTGAAGGCAGAAAAGGAACGATTTCAGAAATGCGATTTGTCGGTGCTTTGTTTTTTAATATTAATATAGGCGGTAAAGAAGTTGAATCATTAGGGAGTTCATTCAGAATGTTTTGAAAAATATGAAGATACTGATCCCACGTTCTGTGATTCTGATGACAATAAAGACGACACAATTTATTGATTTCCTTCATCCATCTCTCTGAAGCGTTAGATTGAGGGTGAAAAAGTGAAATGAAAATTGGTTTAATCTTACGACGCTGTAGAGTACGAAGCCAAATTTTAGAACGAAACTGTGATCCATTATCTGATATAACCTTATCAACATGTCCCACTTCTTTAAGAAAATGTTTGATGAAAGCGTTAGATACTGAACGAGCCGTTGCTTTCCGTAAAGGTGTAAAACACACATATTTTGATGTCAATTCCACTGCTACGAAAATGTACGCAAAACCATTAGTAGAACGAACCACTGGACCGAACAAATCAACTGCAGCCATCTCCTTTAATTTCGCTGGAATGATAGGAAACAACGTTGCTCTGTGAGAAAATGTTGGCGGCTTAGCCTTTTGACATAATTCGCATTTGGCCAGAACAGATCGAATACGTTTTTCCATATTACTGAAGTAGCAATTTTCCCGTAATTTATGAAAGCATTTTCTAGGACCAAAGTGTGCATAACTGAGATGCGTATACCAAATCAGCTTATTAACCCACTCATCAGGAATACAAACTAACCAAACAGAGTTGTCGACCGATTTTCTTTTGAAAAGAATGTCATTGCGAACTAAATAATGCTGTCTAATCGCTACGTTTTCCTTTCTCCTCCACTTCTCCTTAATGTCCTTCCAGATTGGATCCTTATTTTGCTCCTTAGCGATGTCCTGGAGCGAAGACGAAATAAAGTTCTCAAACGCAACACCTTGAATATACATCAAACAATAATTGTTTTCCTTGCAGTCCTCTTCAGCACTTTGTTTCAAACGCATAGGTGCACGTGATAAAGCATCAGCAACAATATTTGAAGAACCCTGTATGTAAACAATACTAAAATCAAACTCCTGTAGGTACAACGCCCATCGTGACAATCTGCCATGAGTTAATTTTGTCGACATAAGAAATTCCAGAGCTCGATGATCGGTATAAACCTTAGTATGTCTGCCAAACAAAAATGTGCGAAATTTTGTGAAAGCCCATACAACAGCTAAAGCTTCAAGTTCCGTAATCGAATAATTCTTTTCTGATTTAGAGAGAACACGACTTCCAAATGCAATAGTTTTCTGGACTACAACGCCGTCTTCTTCTATCTCTTGAAATAAATGTGCACCTAGGCCTTTGTATGATGAGTCTGTCGCCAAACAAAAATCTTTAGATAAATCTGGATGTGAAAGAAGTGGAGCAGCAACTAAAGCATCACGAAGTTGTTCAAATTCTGATTGAGCTTCCTCATCCCAACACCAATTAGATTTCTTTCCAGATAGTTCACATAAACGAGGTGTGGCCAAATCGTCCAATCTAACAAAGCGTCTAAGAAAATTACAGACACCAAGGAAACTACGAACATCACGTTTTGTGGTAGGAACAGCATAGTTACGAATAGCGTCTAATTTTTCTGGATCAGGAAGAATACCTTCTGTAGAAATAATGTGACGGAGAAATTTCACCTGTGAACGACCAAATTCAGATTTCTCCAAGTTCACAGTAATGCCAACTCTTGCAAAGATACGTAACAATGAATCCAAAATTTTGTTGTGCTCACTCCAAGAATGTTTAGCAATAAGAATGTCGTCAACATATGAAGTAATATTGTCACGAAGATAAACAGGTAAAATTTCGTTTAAACTACGAATGAATGCTGCTGAAGATACAGTAAGTCCAAACGGTAATTTCCGAAACTGGTAACAGTTACCAAAGGCTAAAAAGGCAGTATATTTTCTACAATCAGGGTGGAGTTCTATTTGCCAAAAACTTGCGCGCATATCAATCGTGGATAAAACTTTAATTCCATGAAAATGTTGAAGAAGTTCATCTAAATTTTGTGGACGGTCAGTTTCAGGAATGATGATATTATTTATCTGTCTGGAATCCAGAACCAAACGAATTGACCCATCCTTTTTAAGAACAACGTGTAATGGGCTAGTATATGGACTGACTGCAGGCTCAATAATGCCCTGATCTAACATGTACTGAAGTTCATTCTTAACCTTGTCTCTGTAAGCCAAAGGAATAGCGTACGTTTTCCCGCGAAATGGTGTGTGTTCTTTTACTTTAAATAAATATTGTAAGCCTTGTATAGTTCCCGTGTGATGACTAAACACTGTAGCATGTGAAGTCAAAATTTGGTGCAGCTCTTCTCTTGCAACGTCATCTGGCACTTCAGCTTTCTTAACCTTTTCATTAATTAGTTCTTCGCTATTAATTATATCACCCATCGCGTCTCTGTATCTATTGTCGTTGTCATGAATAAACACATTGTCGTCATAATGCTCAACGAAAACATCAGAAGTAAGAAACTTTAAACATTTTGTATCTGACTCAGATCTTCTTAAACACTCGAAAAATTTCAAACATTTCGGCATTCCGGCAACAGTCAAATTCACACTTCCTTCTTTAAAGTTCAAAATTGCCTTATGTGCGTTAAGAAACTCCATACCTAATATAATTTGTGAAATGAGTAATGGAACAATAATAAAATTAGCAGAAAATTCGTATCCTTGACAACTGAAATTTAGGTTGGTCCGTTGTTTAACTTCTACACTTTTTCCAGAAATCGCTCCTCGAATTGTTGTTTTAGAAACAGGTAACACAGGACAGGCAATAGTTCTTTCACATATCCGAAAAACTGATTCACTAATGACATTCAATGGGCTCCCAGAATCTAAAACTGCAGTGAACTTATTCTTACCCACACATACTTCAATAACAGGATTTTCCTTTTCGTCTAACAAAATGTCTCTCATGTCTTCCAGGCGTACGTAGTGTAAAGTCGTAGTGTCATTACTTTCTGAACCGTCTATATTGCTGCCAGAAGCCGAAGCTGCTAGTCATTGTCGATTGTTTGCGTCACGTCTTTGATTATTCGCGTCATTTCGCGGATCCATTTCTACGATTTGCACTTGTCTCTCTGAAGTTCTGTCACGTGGAGGATGCCAATTAGGCCCCTCCTGTCTGTTAGATACAAATTCTTGGTTGTGTCTGTTATTAAAATTTCTGTTTTCCTGTCTGTCTGCGTAACTACTTCTTGTGTAATTTCTACTGTCACTTCTGAAATTATTGTTGTATCTACTACCCTGATTATTTCTGTAGTAAGAATTTCTATTACTGTTTGAATAATTTCTGTCTTGATGATACCGATTACTGTTTCCGTATGATTGATCATTCCGGTACGAATTACCGTTATTATAATTGTCTGTGTAATTTCTGTTAGAACGTCTGTTATTGTCATAAGGCTGGTATCTATTGTCCTGTCTGTTACGTCTGTCATTGTCAAAATTACCCATATAACGCCCGTTCCGATCACTATCCCTTTTCTCTGAAAATCTATTGTAATTACTGTTACTGAAAAAGTTACAAGAAGTCCCGTCGTCGTTGTCATACTCAAGTTCTTGCAACAAAGTCTTAAAAGTCTCGATGTCGTCTTTACATCTTCCAGCTAAAGCAATTTGTCTTATGGATTGTGGCAGCCTAGTTAAACAAATGCGAATTAATTCAGTCGGGCTATAAGGGTTGGAAAGGAACTGATTCTTTCGAATCATGTCTTCAAAATATTCCGCTGGCGTGCGGAACTCAGACTGTTTGAAATTACGCTGCATAATAAGACTGTGTTTGACTCTGTCTTGCGTGTTTTCGGACCAATATGCCGATAGAAATGCATGATAAAAATCATTTAGGTTATTACAATCTCTAATGAGTGCGCGCATCCGCGTCGCCGGTTCGTTTTCTAAATATCCACACATAAATTCCAGTTTGTGACTTAGTGGCCAATTTGGTGGAAGTGCGTACATAAATTGATCTAACCATGAACATGGATGTATGTCATTCTTAGAATTGCGGAAGATCTTAAATTTCCGAACAGTCAAAAAGTGTTTATAGTCAAAGTTTTCGCCTCGTGGCGACAAAGACCTACCGCGTCTGTCCCAGTCCCAATGTCGATTATTGTCAAGTTCGCGCGCCTGGCGATCTCTTGTTGCATCCCGTAAATGAAACAAATTATTTTCTTCAAAGCCCTCTGCTATCCGTGATTCTAAATTTCTTCTGCTATCTTTTCCTACGATTTCGCCTTCGATCTGTTTGACTTGCTTTCGTAATGCCTCAACTTCCCTTTTAACGCGTTCATTAAATTTTCCCTGATTTTCAACATGCTTATTTATGTTCTGGTACTCTTCGGTTTCTGCAAATGGCAATGGTGCTGTATCATCTGAATCTCTGTCCCCATTTAAACTAAGACTTGTCAATTTGTCTGAAATCTCCTCAAATCTTTCCGATAAATCACCTATTCGTTCTTTCTGTTTATTTACGTCTTCCGTAAGTGTCGCGACTCGGGTTTCAGTATTAACACATTTAGTAGTTAACTGTTCATACTGTTGTGTTAGGTTATCTATTCTGTCATTCGGTACGGATTCCTCGATTCTCTCAAATATTTCTTTCTTATCGTGTGCACGTTGCAAATTTAACTCTGAAAATTTCTGTACTATCACGCGATCTCTTTCCTCCTGTTCTCTATCCTGTTCCCTTTGTCTAATCTCTACTGCAATTAATCTATTATTGTGAGAATTCAAAATCGGTTGTACTTCTTCTCTGATTTCTTTCTTTAATTCATCTTTCATATTTTTGAAACATGTCCCTATTCGTGAATCTAACCGTGTTTGCAAAGTTCCCATCTCGGTTTTTAATTCAGATCCAAACCGTGTTTCCATTGTTCCCATATCAGTTTTTAATTCAGATCTCAAAGTTCCCATCTCAGTTTTAATTGTTCCTATTTGTGAGTCTAACCGTGTTTTTAATTCTGATCCCAAATTTAATATTACACCCATCAACTGCTCCATGTTAGCCGGTTCGAAATTCTTTTCGCCCCTAACATTTTCCGCAAATCCAGTTTCCTTCGTCATAGTTGTAAAGCTATCTGTGTTCGACACTATTCCAGAATCTTCTATCGTTAATCTCGTATTCTTTGAATTTTCTGATTGAGAAAAATTTTGAAATGGTTCCGGACTATTTTCCCGACTTACTACATTGTTTTCCACTTCATTATTCATCACACTGTTCTCCTGTGTTGGCGAGTTCGCCATGTCAACAATTTCGTCATTCTGACTATCCATCATTTTTGCCTTTTTCATCGATCGCGTAATCATTTACAAAACATACAAAACTCGTCACTGTACGAAAATTATACACAATGACTCTTTATCTCCAACAATACCATTTACATGAAATGTTTCCCTCAAACACGATTAATCGAACAATTGAAATAATTGCACTAAATTGTCAAACGCGTATACAAGACAACAAATCAAATTCTGAGAAAAAAATACCACTAGAAGAATGACAATTACCAAATCTACACATGCAAAATAGACTACAATTACTAAACTACAAATTACTACAACAATACTACCGTCTACTATTTTTACAATCAGAAGATTCCAAGGGACGATCCGAAGCAGCGGTCGCCACGTGCATGGGGGCTTAATTTAATATAAATATGCAAATATTTTTAGTAGCTGTATGTCCGGTTACGCAAGTCTCGTAAACGGTTGGCCCTGACTAGTTTTTGTACGCAATCTGACTGCATGGAATAACAACAAGGAATGAAAGACAACTTCCGTTAACACAATTAATTAATTAAGTCCCCAGCAACTATAAAACCTACGAAACCAAAGCACAAGTATAATTGTTCTGTGTGTGGGAGTGTGACTCAACGTACACATCTGGCACAGTTCTTCTTCAACAAGACAAGAAATTTTAAATACCATTTATATTGAAGTAATTAAAAAAATTAGAAATACTATAATTGCGCAAGAAACCCAGAATTACACTCTAATACAAGAACACATGCCAGATGCTTTGTTGACTGAACCTGTAATGATGCATTATGTAAGACACAGAAATGATAAAAGAACATAGTGTTTTGTTACCTTCATATATATTGACGAAATGCACTCTGATCATTACAATATCTCCATTAGAATAACATCTGCTATCTCTCCCATCAAATAACTGCATAAAACATGGAACAAACACTCCCTACTACCACATCTCCACTCCGACTTCACGACAAGCAGTGTCCACCACAACTTCTCGGCAAGAACTGCCTGCCGCTACTTCTCAATAATCACTGCCAGTGGAGGCGGCGGAACAATAGTCTCTGGCGCGATCTCTGGCGCTGTGGCTCAGTGTAGCCACCTTTCAACGCCTCCCCCTTCACTGTCCAGCCTGTCTTTGCGGTATACATTCCAATCTGAGTTTAGGATTTCATTACTGTTTACGTCTGGTTTCAGCCAACTTTCTGTCCCTAGTACTATACGGGCGTTGTGACCGTTTATTAATGAGAGCAGTTCTGGGACCTTTCTATAGACGCTCCTGCAGTTTACTATTAGCACATTAATATTGTTATTCCCCGTAGCATTTTGACTACTCCTACCTTGCCGCATCTCAGGAGGCGTCTTGTCGGGCCTAGGGAGGGAATTCTCTAACCTAAAAAACCCCCATGTGCACTCCACACGTACTCCGCTACCCTTGTAGTCGCTTCCGGCGTGTAGTGCACGCCTGACCTATTCAGGGGGACCCTACATTTCTCCACCCGATAGCGGAGGTCGAGAAATTTGCACCCCAGATCTCCGCAGAATCGTCTGAGCCTCTGGTTTAAGCTTTACACTCGGCTCCAAACCAGAGGACCGCGATCGGTTCTGGGAACGATACTACAAATAGTTAGCTCTGATTCCACCCCGCGACCGAGGCTTTCCGCCTTCACCAATTCCGCCAATAGCCTGTACGAAATGAGGATGACCTCTGAATCCAGACGGCAGGAGTCATTGGTGCCGACATGGGCAACAATCTGTAGTCGGGTGCACCCAGTGCTGTTTATCGCCGCCGGTAGGGCCTCCTCCACATCTCGGATGAGACCCCCCGGCAAGCAGACAGAGTGAACACTGGCCTTCTTCCCCGACCTTTCCGCTATTTCCCTAAGGGGCTCCATCACCCGCCTAACGTTGGAGCTCCCAATATCTAATAAACCCCTTCCCCTGTGTGCCTGCTCGGACCTTGCTGAAGGAGCAGCCACATGTCCACTCACAGGCAGAGCGGGCGATGCCACACAGCCAGCCTCCACATTTACCCTCCGCCTCGTGCGCCGCGAACGCCGCTGAACCCGCCACTCCTCTTGGAGAGAGGGTGGCCCAACCGCGCCCGGTACCCGCGAAGATGGCTCGTCAGCAGGGACAGTGGGTGAAGCATGTAACACCTAGGGTGTACCATGCGACGCACCAATCTTCCCACTGCCGCTACACTCCGAGGCTGACCGCGGCCATCAACACGTTCAGCTGCTCGCGAACAGTGGTCAGCTCCTCCTGCAACCGAACACAGCAGTCACACATCCTATCCATCCTAAGGAATCAATTTACTGAAGAGAGTTAATCATCTTTTAACTAGACTGATAATTCACTAAAGGCGGCTGATTATTGACTAAACTGTGATTGCTAGCCACTTCTTGTAGAAAACAATGAAAATAGCGCTACCTGTCTCTGGACTGTATTGAAAACAAACACTAGCACTACTGGCACTATGGTTGACTAAAGGGACTCTCTCTGACTGTATTCAAAACAAACACGAAGTAGAGGAAATGAAGGATTTCTGCTGCCTTGGAAGCAAAATAACGTCTGGCGAAATAAGTAGCACTTATCAAGCAGTCCAGCGCAGTAAGAGACATCATTCCCTAGCATCAAAAAGCGGCCTGAGTTTGAGTAACAAATTTCAAAGGTTTATCTGGAGCACAGATAGCATTCTACGGAAGTTAATCATGGATTTTTCAGGGAAACCGTAAAAGTGGAGAACTGAATCGTTTGATATGTGCTGATACGGAAGGATCATGAATATTTAATGGATTTACAAGATGTGAAATGAGAAGGTTAACTGCAGAACTGACGAGGAAAGAAACATGTGCGAAATAGTAACTAGTGGGAAGGGTGGTTGGACATGTGTTACATCAGCGAATAACTTCTGTGGTACTACAGGGAACCACAGGGGGTAAAAATTACAGTGGAAGACAGAGATTAGAAGGCACAGATCAAATGACTGATAGCACTGGGTGCAAGTACTACTTTGATATGTAGTGATTGTATACGAGATCGTGGCGTCCCGCATCAATCCAGTCAAAAGACTGATAAAAGAAAACTCATTTGTCCTGCACGTGCCTCATTTGTTTCGTACGACTACGGCCCATTCGCATACAATTTATCTTCGCAGTTCACACTGCGTTGATTAATTATTATTATTATTATTATTATTATTATTATTATTATTTTGAGTCATCAGTCTTCTGACTCGTTTGATGCTGCACGCCACAAGTTCCTAACCTGTGTCAACCTCTTCATCTCAGAGTAGCATTTGTATCCTATGTTCTCAATTATTTGTTGTTTGTATTTCAATCTCTTTCTTCCTTTATAATCCTTACCCCCTACAGGTCCCTCTAGTACCATAGGCATTATCCCCTAATGTCTTAACACACGTCCTATCATTCTGTCCCGTCTTTTTGCCAGAGTTTTTCATCTGTTCCTTTCTTTCTATTCTGCTGAGAATCTCTTCATTGCTTACCTTATCGGTCCACCTAATTTTCAACATTCTTCTGTAGCGTCACATCTCAAACGCTTCGATTCTTTTCTGTTCCAGTTTTCCCTCTGTCTATGATTCACTAACATAGAATACTGTGCTCCAAACTTACATTCTCAAAAACTTCTTCCCGAAGTTAAGGCCTATATTTGATACTAGCAGACTTCTGGAATGCCCTTTCTGGCTGTGATAGTCTGCTTTTTATGTCCTCTTTGCTTCGCCCGTCATAGGCTATTATGCTTCCAAGGCAGCAGGAGTCCTCAACTTTGTCCTCTTCGTGGTCACCAATTTTGATCTTGATTTTCTCGTTGTTCCCATTGCAGCTAATTCTCATTTCTTTTGTCTTTTTCCGGTTTACTCTCAATCCATGTTATGTGCTCATGAGACTGCCTGTAATTTTTCTTCACTTTCACTGAAGATATCAACGTCATTAGTGAATGTAATACTGATATCCTTTTACCCTTAGTTTTAATACCATTCTTGAATCTTTTTTTTTTTATTTCCGTAATTGATTCTTCGATGTTTGAATTGAACTGTAGGGGCGAAGGACTGCATCCCTGTCTTACACACTTTTTAATCCGAGCACTTCGTTGTTGATCTTCCAGTCGTTTTGCTCCCTCTTGGTTTTTGTATATATTGTATATTACCCGCCACTCCCTAAGCTTTTACATTCTCCTGTAGATTATTCTTGTCAGCAGCGTTCATGCATAAGCTGTTAATTCGATTGTTCGATAATTCTCGCACTTATTTGCCTTTGCTACCTTCGGAATTGTGAGGATGATATTTTCCCGGAAGTATACAAGTACATCGCCAGTCCCATAGATCCTACGCACCAACCTGAAAAGTCGTTTGGTTGCCACTTCCCACAATGATTTCAAAAATTCCGATTAAATATTTCTGCATTATTTGATCTCAGATCTTCCAGAGCTCTATTAAATTCCGACTCTAATATTGGATCCCCTAAGTCTTCCATATCGACTTCGATTTCTTCATCTAGCACGTCGTCAGACAAGTCGTCCAAACTGCAGTTTCCACCTATCTACTCTCTCCTCTGCGTTGAACAGAGGAACTCCCGTTGCACTCTTAATGTTATCACCTTTACTATTAATTACACCGAAGGTTGTTCTGACTTGTGTGTATAACAAATCAGTTTTCCTGGGAATCGTCAGTTTTTCTGTTTCTTTCCAGCAGTCATTTCACATTGGCTACTCTGCACTTCCTATTTGTTTCATTCCTAAAGGATTTATATTGCTATATTCCAGACGTTCCCTGAAATATTTGTACTTTTCCTTTTCGTCGATCAGTTGAAGTCTTTCTTCTGTTACCCAAGGTTTCTTTGCAGTTACCTTCCTTGTTGCTATGTTTGTCGTCCAACATCTGTGCTTGCCTTTGTTAGTGATTTCCACTCCTCTTCAACTGGACTGTCACTCTGGTATTCCTTATCGCACTGTTCACAGCCTTAGCGAACTTCAAACGCGTCTCATCATTCCTGACTACTTCTCTATCCCACTTCCTTTCACACTGAGTATTCCGGACAATTCTCTTAAACTGCAGTCTACTCTTCATCATTACTAAAATGTGATGCGAGTCTTTGTCCGCACCTGGGCATGCCTTACTATCCAATATCAGCTGTCGGGTTCTCTGTCTGACATGACGTAATCCAGCTGGAATTTTCGTGTGTCTTCGTGTCTTTTTCCGATCTTTCTCTTGTGGTTCTTGAACAGAATATTAGCTTCATCACTTAAAACTTCCGCGCTAATAGGCCGTGGTCGATATACAAATCTTTCTCCTAACGTTTCGTCTCCGGCTGCAGAAGACGTCTTCAGAGGTGAAATGGCGAACTGCAACCAGAACTCGAGGAGCGTCGAAAATACAGACAGTGTAGAGGGTACCACAATCCATCAGGTGACGTCGGTTACGAGATTATCTCTGTCAGTGCCATCGTTCTCGACTAAAAGTAATCGATCCTCTTTCCTACGTTGCAATTTTGAGATCTAAATTTTATTTAATTTAACTCTTTCCTCTTTTCTGTTTATACGGTGCTTATAAATCTCGATAGTCTCTCTGTACATACTCGCACTGGTCTGATAATGTGATGTTTTCGAAAGAACACTCGTCTCCGTGAATTTTATTTCATGACCAAGCTCATGGTAAACACGTTCCGCTACAGTAGATTTATCCGTATGTCCCAGGCGGCAATTCCTCTTGTGTTCAACCAGACGGGTGTGAACACTTCTTTTCGTGGTACCCGTATAAACCTGACCACCATTACTAGGAATTTTACGTACACCAGGCGCAGCCAAGGGATGTCGTATATCTTTTGCCGATCTTAACATTCTTTTACCTTCCTGGTAGGTCTGAAGGTAGTTTCCACACCATACTTGCTCAACATATCCCCTGTGCGATCTGTAATCGTACTGATGAACGAAAAGAAAACTTTCCCTTTGGGTGGCCGTCGAGCCTAGTCGATCTTGATCCTCTACCTAGAGCGAAGTGTTCGATCTATCTATTTGTTCGAAAAACCAATCTTCTTGAATGTCGACCGTAGAAGTTCAAGCTCATGTTTTAAATAAGTCGGTTCACGAATTTTGTGCGCCCTGTCCACCAAGGTTTCCATCACACCTCTTTGTTGTCTGGGGTGGTGGTTAGGATCTTTGTACAGGTAACGGTCAGTGTGCGTGACTTTTCTGTATGGTTCAACGTCCCATCTCCTCGCTTGATAACAGACATATCTTAGAAATTCAGTTGGCCGTTATTCTCCGTCTCCGTAGTAAATTGTATTTTTGGATTGATACTGTTGAGATGTATGAGGAAGGCACCCAGTTCCTCTGCACCGTTTGTCCATGCTGCGAAAGTATAATCGACAAAGCAATGCCACCTGACTAGTCTTTTACTGGCAGTCTGCAAACGCCCGTTGTTCAAAGTTCTCCATACGGGTAAACAAATTGGCCACTGCCGGACTGTGTGGACTGCCCATAGCCACCCTGACAATCTGTTCGTAAAAAAAGAGGAAGAATGAGGATCGATTACTTTCAGCCGAGAATGTTGGTACTACCAGAGATAATCTCGAAGCCGACGTCACGTGATGGACTGTGGTGCCCTCTACACTGCCCATATATTCAGCACTCCCTCGAATTCTTTTTGCAGTTCGACATTTTACCTCTGCAGATGTTTCCCCCAGTCGGAGAGGAAACGCAGGACAAAGTTTTATACATCAACCACGGGCTATTAGCCAGGAAGTTCTAAGTGATGTCAGTACCAGCCGTGAAAGCTTAGATTATATGATCAGAGTATTAGCTGTTACCATCTGAAATTTATTGCAGAACTCAGTCTTTCCCCTCTCTCGTTCCTGCTTTCAAGTCCATATTCTTATCCCGTAACCCTTTCTTCTATTCTTTCCTTTAAGACCGCGTTCCAGTCCCTCATGATTATTAGAGTCTTCATTTCCCCTTACATACTGAATCACGCGTTCGATAGCCACACATACTTCATCTATCTCTTCTTCCTCTGCTTGCGACATTGGCATGTATACCTGAATTATTGTCATCGACGTTGGTTTACTGTCGCTTTTGATGAGATGAACCCTTGCATGTTGGTATTACCGCGTATTTGTCCACCCATTAATTTCACTTCACTCCCCCCCCCTTCCCCCTTCCCCCACTATATCTACATTGAGCCTTACTATTTCCCTTTTCAGATTTTCTGTCTTCCCTGCAGCATTCAAATTTCTGACATTGCACACCGCGACTAGTAGAACGTTACCTTTTCATTGGTTATTCAATCTTTTTCTCACCTTCCCCTTGGAGTCCCCTCCCGGAGAACGGAATGGAGGACTGGTCCGGAATCTTTGGCCAATAGAGACATTATCATGACGCTTTTTCAATTACAGGCCACATGCCCTGTGGATACGCATTACGAGTCTTTAATGCAGCGGTTTCCATTGCCTTCTACGTCCTCGTGCCGTTGATCGTTGCTGATTGTTCCGTCTTTTAGGGGTAGTTTTCCACCCCATTTGTCAGCTGGTATCCTGAAACTCTGTACTCTGGTCCACCCTATTTGACAAGGCCGTTGGCAGAACGAGGGTTATTTCTTATCCCGGAAATCTTCGGCCGCCATTACTGATGAGGTTTATTCAAAATTTAAGTATAGGCAGATGGGTCCAGAACGTTTTCATTGTTAGTCAAAAACGCTACCGCTAGGGGTAGGAAACCGTAAATGACAAAAATTATAGGGGAAGACAGCTATTAGAATATATAAAAGAAATAATTGAGTTCGATAAGTAGAGACGGTGTATGAAACATTAGCATTCCGCGTCAAACCAGTCAGAAGACTGATAAAAGAAAACTCAGTTATTCTTCAGGAGCGCTATTTGCTTTGTACAGCTATGGCATGTGCACCGTCGCATTTCACACTACCTTTCTTAACTATGATGCAGGGAGTCCACTCACGATACACTTTCTCCACAGAGGAACGGCTACGGTACACAAATCTCATTTCGGAAATATTTAATTGACTTATAAGTACTTTTCCTTTGTAGTTAAAAATATTCTTGGCAGAATATGAGTGGGCGTATTCAAGTGGGCGTGCCGGTGCCAACATACTTTGACTGTGAGATTTCTTCCAAACGAAATTTTCTCCTTGTCCGTATCGTGATTTCTTTGACGGCAGTGCAAATCAAGAAAAGTTGAAGTTACCTGATTTCTTTTTTTCATTTTGTAGTTTTTTGTTGTTTCATTCATCATCAGGAACATGGAGTCATGTGCAGCGGAGTGGAAATACAAATAAACGTTGCAAAACTTGATGTTTATTACCGTAGTTACCTATTACATTATTAATAGCGACAAATTATGAACCAAGATTACAAACATATTTTTTACCATTTACATCTATGTTGCGCACACGTTTTGTCGGTCGTTTCATTCCTCCTTGTAAACATAAATTTTGCAGTTTGTGACCCTCGCTCGTAAAATCCACTTACTGCATAATGAGATAGTGCACCCTTGATTCGTATGTTGAATACACTCATGCGGTAAGCAAGTGGTTAATATTATGTAATCTGTGTGTTCTAAAATGGCCTGAATCTATTGGAAAGCCTAAATGTATGAGTCATAAAACCAAAAGAGTTTCTGACGTCCTTCTAGAGCGGCTCAAGCGACAGGTGAAGTGACGCTTCCGAGGATCTGAACTGTCTGTAGCTCGGGGGACAGCGTGGCAGACTGCTAAGCGAAGGGGAGATTTTCTCGGGACGGGGAGTGGGTGTTTTGTTGTCTTTACCTTCCCAGCGTCATATCTGACAGGAAAATCGCCTGCTTGGCATCACATCACAGGTCTAAGCCTATACAACTTCGTATCAATGTACGGCTTGGCCCTAACGAATGCTCGGTACTGCCGAATGACGCTGTCATATCTCCCAGTATTGTGATGGCTGTATGTTCTCGTCCCGAAATCCAATTATTTATAACGAAAATGTAAAACAAACCCTGTACAATGTTTAATTTTGTAAGTGTTCCTAGAAAACGTCTCGTCAGCTACAGCAGCACATGGAACTTGGGTATCTGTATTTGTCTGGATAGAGGTTGTTGGAATATTCTTTCAACTGTAATAACTCTCACATCACTACTTTTGGGGTATGTAACCACATCGACAGCAATAAAGCCGGTCGCCGTTTGGTGTGAAAGTATTAACAGTAACGCCAGAATTTTCGCACGTGATATAGTTATCCATAATGAAGTACTGTCTTAAAAAAGCTACACAACCAATCATTCGGATCTTGATAAGATTTCAGGATGGTGCAAAGACTGGCAGCTTGCTCCAAGTATTCAGGAATGTATAAATGTGCACAACACAGAACAGAAAAGTAGTATCCTATGACGACAATATCAACAAATCACAACTGGATTCGTTCAATTAGTACAAATACCTAAGTGTAACTGTTTGTATGGATATGAAATGGAACGATCACATAGCTCAGTCGTAGGTGAAGCAGGTGGCATACTTCGGTTGATTGGTGTAATACTGAGGAAAGTACGAAGGAGACCGCTTACGAAATGCTCATGCGATCCTTCCTAGAATATTGCTGAAGTGTGTGGGAATAGGGCTAACAGGGGCTATTGAACGTATATAGAGAAGGACAGCAAGAATGGTCACAGGCCTGTTTGAATCGCAGGAGAGTGTCAGAGAGATGTAGAATGGATTTAACTGGTAGACTCTTGAAAATACTATCTGAATAAAGTCTGCTAACGAAGTTTGCAGAACCGGCTTTACATGATGAGTCTACAAATATACTACAGCACCTTACACATCGCTCACAGAGGCATCACGAGGGCTAGATTAGTCTATTTACAGCGCGCATAAAGATGTGTACTCCGTGGCCGAGTGGTCTGCGTAGATGGCTGCCATGCGAAGCAGCCGGGTCCGATTCCCGGTATGTTTAAGGATTTTTCCGCGGTGGAAGGACTGGTACGGGAGGCAATCAGCCTCGTGATGCCAGTTGAGGACTACTTCACCGGCTAGTAGCAGCTCCAAGATCCGGAAAGTCTGCAAAACGGCCGGAGTAGCGGTGTGCTGACCACGTGCCTCTCCATACCGCATCTGCAAGACGTTGCAAGGCGGAGGACGACACGCCGGCCGGTCGAAATCCATTTGACCTAAACGGCCGGGCGAGGACCCCGTTTAATAAAGACTTTTAAACAATCATTCTTACCCGCTCCACACGTGAGAGGAATGGGAAGAAGGCCAAATAATTGATAAAATGGGAAGTATCATCCATCAAGCACTTGACAATTGTCCGAAGAGTATGGGTGCAGATTAAGGTGAGTCGTCCTGCAGATCTCTATCTCTCAGCTTTAATCCCGTCGTCGTTGTGGGTGAGAATGAACAGGTGGAAGCCGCATCGGACTTTTGACAGCACACGTGCCCCGACGGTGGCAGCGCCACCCCGGCGCCGTGGTGGCCGCCGGCGTCGCGTGGCGTCTCTATTGATCGCCGCCCCTCCAATTACACCCGCAGCCAAGGCGTGGGCGAGGCGGTGCGTGGACGCCGAAGCGAAGCTCCACCGCAGCGTGCAACGACAGCGACGACTGTGGCGCAGCGGCAGGATTAGCTGCTCTCACACGACTGTTGGCGGCGTTTCGCAGATGACTGCGTCCTTCGGCACAATAATTGTTCTTTAGCTACTTTACCATCCCGATACCCACCTTCGCAGCTCGTTATCACTTTTAACTCATTTTGCTTCTTGCCTTTCGTTTCAGAGATTCATAAAACAACCGTTCCTTAAGTTAATAACACCATCCACTTTTCTAAAGGAGGGGTCACCATAATGCGGTCCTGGGCCGGATCCTGCCCGCCGATGGCTCTTGGATTTCCCTGATAAAACGTATGGACGTATCTGCCCTACTGCTGGTGTTACTACGACCACATGCCGCTGTTGGACCTGAGTTGTAGGTTCTGCAACTGATTTCGTTTATGCTGAACCACTCACCATCCCCTTCGAGGTTTTTGAGCAAAAACGTGAACATCCGTCACGAGAACCTTCGTTCCTACATCAACAAATCAAGAGTTCTCGCATTCGGGAGGACGACGGTTCAATCCCGCGTCCGGCCATCCTGATTTAGGTTTTCCGTGATTTCCCTAAATCGATCCAGGTAAGTACCGGGATGGTTCCTTTGAAAGGGCACGGCCGACTTCCTTTCCCGACCTTCCCTAATCCGATGAGACCGATGACCTCGCTGTCTGGTCTCCTTCCCAAAACAACCCAACTCAAGAGGTCCACCTCCAAACCTCGCCCGTCGCCAGAATCCCGACCTACAAACCTTTGTACACAAGGATCTACAGACGTGTTCTCATGTCGTGTTCCGTGCAGACTCTCTCAAATCACCGTTACAAACACCGTACACGAGCCCTTGTCCCGTATTCTCCCTATTATCATTCGGTGACATGCAGTCATCGCCGTCATTTCCGGAAGAAAATCATTCCGAGTTCTGTGACTTGTCAGTACGATAAAATTCTATTTCGTTTTTACAAGCTCCGAAAAGAAATACATATTTTTCTCAGTTAGAAAGACAGTTGAACCGCAGCTGTCAGATCTTCCCTGGCTGTCAAAGTGGTCCGTTTTCGTCGACATCACATCCCACATGGATGAACTGAACTTGAAACTTCAGGGAAAGGATAACCTCGTCTGATCACTAAATTATCATCGAAGGATTTCGGAGAAAGATGTCATTGTTTGTCGCAGGCTGAAAGGAGAAAACTTTTCTCCTTTTGCATTTTAAATAATTTTGTGCTGCAACCCCAAAGATGTCAACCTTGGCTTTCCGAAGAAAATTATTAACGACTTGAGGAAGCATGTTCGAGAGGTTTGCAGATTTTGACAGAACTGAGCGTGACTTTCTTCTGATGCAGAATCCGTTTGATTGTAACCTTGCCGGCCGGTGTGGCCGAGCGCTTCTAGGCACTACAGTCTGGAACCGCTATGGTCGCAGGTTCGAATCCTGCCTCGGACATGGATGTGTGTGATGTCCTTAGGTTAGTTAGGTTTAAGTAGTTCTCATTCTAGGGGACTGATGACCTCAGAAGTTAAGTCCCATAGTCCTCAGAGCCTTTTGAACCATTGTAACCTTGATGCTGTGGAAGTAGAATCACAGTTGGGGGCTCACTCATTTGCAAGTAAATACCTTGTTGAAAGGAAAGCACAGAAAAAGAAAAGGACGGAGAAAGAAAAGCAGAGAGAAACAGAAGCACAGAAAAGAAGTATCTGAAGTCAGCACATCGAATGAGAGTGACTAATATACAATTGAAACCAATTGCTCTCGATTGGATGCAGCAATACCAAACCAAACACTGATGATATCTAGAAAGCCAAACGTCTGTTTCACAATTCTCACTAACGTTTTATGCTGCTTAGTTTGTGAGATTCAGATATGTGCATCCTAGGTCTGGTGTAATTATCTTTTTCTTAACGTCACCCTCTTTGACAACTTTTTAGTAAATAAATATGTTGATTGTTCTTGTTTTATTCATTGCATGCAATTCACCCACTATTAACACGAAATGCCGAACTTAGTTTCTTCTTTTTTTCCAGAGCTTTCGTTCTGGTTTGAAAATATTGTGCAGAATGGTGATGTGACGAGCGCTCGTCATTTTTTCAGTTATCTGGATAGCTAAGAAAATGTTTGGTGACGTCTGGTCTAAAGCAAATTGTAGATAAATCCACAATTTTTATAGAAATTATAGTGATCACTAACAATGTTCGTTTTAAAGTGTTTGTAGATAGATGTATTGCAAAGCCGTAAGTGGAAGGTAAACATTTGTCCCATAAGGTACACAAGTTTTGAGTGCATCATAACACAAATTTATCTAGAAAATTAAATAATATACAAATGGGTCTAATGGCTCTGAGCACTATGGGACTTAACTTCTGAGGTCATCAGTCCCCTAGAACTTAGAACTACTTAAACCTAACTAACCTAAGGACGTCACACACATCCATGCCTGAGGCAGGATTCGAACCTGCGACCGTAGCGGCCGCGCGGTTCCAGACTGTAGCGGCTAGAACCGCCCGACCACCCCGGCCGGCAAATAATATACACATTATTGCAAAGTATGCTACCTTTAATAATGTAAAATGCTACACAAATACTCTCCACGAGTCTGCAGGCATATTCTCGTTCTATCGATGAAATGTTCCACAACTTTTCGGCATACTTGCATCTCCAGGCTTGAAATTACGCTTTGAATCTCACCCTCGAGCTCTGGAAGTGATCGTGGTTTGTTGGCGTACACACTAGATTTCAGGTACACCCACAGAGAGAAATCAGATGATGTCGAATCATGAGATCTGGGTAGCCTATTCACGACACAGTTGCGAGAATCTCTTTGACAGGGAACCATTCTCGTAATAATCGATATGCGACATTTGCGCCATCGTGCTGAAGCCAAACCTCTTCAGCATTCACTCTTTCCGATACAGATCACAACACCTCTCTCAGCATATTGCAGTGCAGTTCGTCGCCATCTTCGAAGAAGTACGGCCCATTTACGCCCATCTCGCAGGTGCCACACCACACAACACTCTTTGTGGATGTCATGGCTTCTCCATATTTACTGGACGGTTTTCTGCGTCCGCAATCCTGTAAAGCCATTCAACAGAAACCGCACCTCATCAACGAACATTAATGTGTTGGTGAAATTGCAGCAATATCTTCCAAATTATATACCACGGCAAGTGATGAAGGTGTCAGAGATCTAGTAATAAGAGTGCCCTTCTCATTTATAGCCCTGTCCACTTCTTTAGCGCGGGCAGACCTTCAGCAGGCAAGACAATGCTTGTTCTGACAGGGAGTAGCAGACAGCTACTGCCATTATTAAAGTTCGTGACTGAGAGATCCATGATCTGTCGATTATCTTCCTTTGGATGTTGCAAATGGTGTCTCATAAAGAATACAAGTATTGAAATGCCTTCCATTTCTGTTCAAGTGATTTGGCAGCGCTGATCGTTGCATGATTTTGATCTGTTTCATTTGTGGTTAGTAAAAGAGTGTTTCCCAACTGAATAGTTGTTGTCCAAGTGAAAACTTACTACAAGTTTGATATATGTTGTGAAGAGACTGTTTGCAAACTTCGTGGGTGTTATGTCAACTTAATGCATAAATAAGATGACTCTGATGAGACTGGTGGCCAGATGTCAGGAAACCGCTTCGATTGTGGACATTAAACACTTGGGGCGTCCTCGTGTTAGTTGTTCTCTGGGAAACAACGCCAACGTAAGTGATAATGTTTCTGCAAGACCGGTGAAATATATTCGCCCATGTTCACAACAGTTGAATATTCCCAGAACCAGCATACAACGAATTCTGAATGAATGTACCTGTCAGTGTATAAAATCCACCTGACACAAGTACTAAATCCCATCGATCATGAAAAGCGGCAAGCATTTGCGCATTAGGTGCTTGTGGCACAAAGAGCGGAAATCAATTTCATTAAGAAAATAATGTTCGCTGAGGAGATGCATTTTCTGTTGAATGGCTTAGCGAACAAGAAAAATTGCAGGATTTCGAGCACAGAAAACCCACGAGTAAATATGGAGAACCGATTACATTCACAACGAGTGAATGGCGTTTGGGACACGGGCGAAGATGGCGTCAGAAACGCGTTAACAGTAGATAGCGAACTGCACTGCCGTAAGCTGAAAGAGGCTTTGTGATCTGTACCAGAACGAGTGAATGCCGAAGAGGTTTGGTTTCAACATGATGGCGGAACATGTCGCAAATCGGTTGCAACAATGATCTTGTTACGAGAAAGGTTCTCTGGCCAGGTGAGGTTACTTCCAGTACAGAAAGAAGAATCCTGATATCCAAGCTGAGTCATCCGTTGCATGATTATGTACCAACCGCCCAGAGATTCAAGACCAGGGAAATAGTCCAAATGGCTCTAAGTACTATGGGACTTAACATCCGAGATCGTCAGTCCCCTAGACCTAGAACTACATAAACCTAACATAAGGACATCCATGCCCGAGGCAGGATTCAAACCTGCGACCGTAGCAGCAGCGCGGTTCCGGACTGAAGCGCCTAGAACCGCTCGGTCACAATGGCCGGCACCTGGGAAAGGTTCATGAAAATTAGCAACTCGTTGCAAACGACTCCATAAAAAGAAATAATATAAACATGGAAATCACAAGTTGCAAGTTATCGTCAGTCTCCTCAACTGCCTGAAAATCTCCCTCCTGGCAACGAAAATAAGTGGTCTGTGCGGTGCGCTCCTAATCGTCTACGCTCTGCAGACAGAAGATCCAGATCCAAACTCCAAAAATAGGATTTTGCGGTAGTCACTACCAACTGTAACCTCAGAGCAGCGCAAACCATTCACCACTTTTTCTGTTGTCTGTTTTTTATCTCGTCTTGCACCAAGGAAGATCTGCTTCAAGCAGCTTCAACACTGAGCGAAAGATATATGTGAACACAGTAACATATTTCATTTGTTTATAGAAGCTCCATAATGATGCATTTGTCGGAGCAAGAGTTAACATCTTCATATATACATATCCTGTAAACTGACTCTTTCGATATCATCCCGATAACAGAATCGTTCAAATGCTCTACGGATCATGTAAGTAACTATATAAATTGCCAACAAATAAAGGTAGTTACCAAGGTCTGACCCATTAGTCTGCAAACACACAGAGAGTCTCATATGCAACTTATATCCATCTGTCTCATACCACTTCCAACAAACTTACTCATGCTGAAAGAGTGAAAAGACTTATGCTGCTATCCTGCTCCAATACAAGACAATTAAGCGAACACTTCAACACATACAGAGAAATAATACATATCACTGGGCATAGCATCTCTCCAAGTTTCGATTCGTGATATGCTCCGTGGCGTACAGGGATGGACAAAAATATGGGAGCAACGCGGGAAATGGATGCCTGAAGATAAATGCAGGTAGTGCTGTTGTATCTGGCCACGAATAGCACCCGTGCAATGTCCTCAGTACATTGCAAGTGTTAGCCGTGGTCAGAACATTGTTCTGTGTAGTTGTCAATGTGTTATATCGGAGCTAAGTGAATTCGAAAGTGGAAAACTTGTTGGTGCTCCTATGGTGGGTGCTTCCGCAACCAGTGTGGAAGAAGTGTTTGATACTTTAAGAGGCGCCGCATCGAAGTTTTGTACCACACACAGGAAAGCTGAAAAACATCATCCGTTAAGCCGCAACGCGGATAAAAGTGTGTATCGAGTGATCGTGACAAACGGTCACTGTAGAAGACTGAAACAACAAATAAGACGACACAGTTGCAAAGGTATCTTCAGAGTTGAATGTCGCACTCGCGGACCCTGTTACCATCAAAACAACATGAAGAGAGCTCAGTAGGCTGGGAATTCAAGAGAGAGTTGAAATTCTAAAACTACACATCATTGATGCAAATGCCCGTAACAGGAAAACGTGGTGCCGAAGCCATAAAACCTGAGCAGTGGACCAATGGAAGAAAGTCATTTGGTCGGATGAGTCTTGTTTCAGGTCGTTTCCAACTTCTGGCCGAGTTCACGTCTGGCGCACGCCATCCCAAGCCTGCAATGCAGAGTGCTTTTGCGAAGAGTGCTGTTCGGTGATGACTTGGGCGTTTTATTCCATGCGTACTCCGCAAGGTCGCATAACGGGCAAAGATTATGAGGCCATTTCGGCTGGTCAGGTTCGTCCCATGATACAATGTTCGTTCCCCAGTGCTGATGCTGCGTTCCAAGACGACACTCCCCTGTTCACACAGCTCGCATCGTCCAGCACTGCTGTCGTCAGACTGGTAAACAAGGAACTGAATGGGAGCCTTAGACCCTCTTAGCGATTTTACATAGGATCAGAATTTTCTCGGGTTCTTGAGAAACAAGGCATGGTGCAAGGAATTTCGTATACTGAAGAAAACCCGTATGGCGATGCTGCCGTTCCTAGTAGGCTCTTCAGGATAGTGAAATATTCACAACTGTGAGACGACATAAGCTTTCAGAGCCTTAAAGTGGAAAAATGAAGGTGGGGTAAGTTTTAATTGAATTTATCTGAACTATCTTAATTTGGCTGAAGACTTCGTGCTGATTGTGTCCAGTGTCAATAGGCTTCGTCGTGAAATGGAAGAACTTTCATAAAGCAGGTTTGAAAGCAGACATGAAAATCAGTTGTAATAAGACTAAAACAATGTTCGACTAACATACCGAAGAGAAGTTTGTACAAATTGACAACTGGTGGAACCAGTTGGTTAGTTTTTGTGTTTAGAGTAGCTGAAGACGCTGGCTGTTTGTGCAATAAAACAAATAAACAGAAGAGAAGAAATAGCTTTCATTGCTTTTGGTAAACGAACTAGGTATTTCAAAATACAGTCTTCAATTTCTATTAAATAAAGCCTACAATCTGTGAGTATTTCCAATTTTTGACATATAAGTGAAGTGCGTGACCTCTAACGCTCACTACTGCACGAGAATGTGCTTAAAATAAAAATCTCTCATCCCAAAAACAGTGATATGAGCCAATCACACACAAAACTTCACGTCTTACTACAAGTGACACGGAATAATCGGTCTAAGAGAGGAACTTTGGTATCGCGATAGAAGAAAACATCGATATAATAGAAACAAAAGCACACATTTTTCTGTGTCGAAACGTATTACTGTATTTCCCTCTGCTTAAAATAATTACGCTGCCTGAACAACAAACTTTTTATGTTGACCTCTTAGTGTCGCAGAGATATTCAGTCTTCGTTGTGGGGTTTCAGCAAAGTAGTCAAAGCAAAGTTGAACAGAACAGAATACACATCTGACTGAAGCCACTTTTTCGCATTCATCATCACTTTGGCATTCAAGGAGCCGAATGTCATACCCCACACTAATTACATCTGCAAACAATGACACTGGCATGTCAATGTCGTAGCCTGAGTTTTACCAAGTCTACTTGTATATCGGTGACATAAACCGATTGTATAGCACAAACTGAAATCAGGCGATAAAACAACGATCGGTACGTTACTTGTGATACGCACCACGTCGCAACTTTGCTCTAACACTTTGACAATATTCATGGGACGAATTCGCCACAGCGCCGGCCATTGTGGCCGAGCGGTTCTAGGCGCTTCAGTCTGGAACCGTGCGACCGCTACGGTCGCAGGTTCGAATTCTGCTTCGGGCACGATGTGTGTGATGTCCTTACGTTAGTTAGGTTTAAGTAGTTCTAAGTTCTAGGGGACTAATGACCTCAGATGTTGAGTCCCATAGTGCTCAGAGTCATTTGAACCATTTGAATTCGCCACAGATACCGATGTGCACGCTTTACACTCCAACCCAGAACCGAAAACTGAAAGACGGCCGCTTACTGCAGCTATACTATTCACACAACTAGGGTAAGTACTTGATAGTTCAGGTACAGCGTGCCACCATCGAATGGCGCTAGCAGACAACTGCGTTTTGCATACGAATGATTCATAATATTGTTTTTTGATTGATTGGTTTGTATTCTAAGCATATTTTCCTCCGGTTCCGCGATACATGCAGTTCCCTTGTTAGAGTAGTGCGATATGCATTTTTATTGCGAAAATTATTTAAAACATGGGGTTGCTCACTGATCAATGCAAAGACTTATGCTAGGAATTACCAGGACAGAGAGAAACAAACAACTGACTCGGAGAACGGACTAGAGTGGAAGACATAATTGCAGCTAAAATAAAAATCGAATAGTGGGTGGGACATGTAGTCAGACAATTGGCTGACAGACCCAACTAGGAAACTGTCTCCTGTAGAGCTCTTATGGGAAGAGTATGGCCACCTAGCAGCGGCCGCCATTTCAATCCCATCGCTGTTCTACTTGTACGTGAAAACTAAGTGGCTCGAAAACAGTAACTAATTATGGAACTTGGAAGCTACGTTTAACGCTAGATCCTTTTCTGTCGCTTGCCTGAGGGCGTGCCCACATGGGCGGGCTTGAAGCCTGGCCGGTAAACATTCCAGCCAGGTCAGGATAGAAATGCAAAACCCGACTTACTTCTGTCAATAACTAATACGGCACGGTTGGTGAATCAACAGGTGGAAACGGCAAGACAAGGACAGAAAAAAACCGTGCATTAAAAGAACTGATTCTCCAAACGTGCCGGCCTGAGTGGCCGAGCGGTTCTAGGCGCTTCAGTCTGGCACCGCGCGACCGCTACAGTCACAGGTTCGAATCCTGCCTCGGGCATGGATGTGTGTAATATCCTTAGGTTAGTTAGGTTTAAGTAGTTCTAAGTTCTAGGGGACTGATGACCTCAGAAGTTAAGTCCCATAGTGCTCAGAGCTATTTGAACCATTTTTTTCCAAACGTAGGCGGAAACGATTGAAATTGGGGCTTCTCCCTCACCTAAATGCTCGTATTGCCATGGTTTGCAGGTCAGTGCTCAGCATTGTAGTGCTTTCTGTAATCCTTACAACTGTGAGAGCACATTGCGATTTTATACTGTGTAACTTACGATATTATCAGAGTTGTGACACTCTTTGCTATTATAGAGACACATGTACTTCTCAAAATTTCGGATGAGGGCTTTTCAAAGAATATATTTCTCTTAATTGCAACTTATTACACATTATGCTAGGGTAATCTACTACTCGCTGATATTAAAAAATAAAAAAATATAAAATAAAAAAATAAAATATAAAAAATATAAAAATATAAAAAATAAAAAATAAAATAATAAAAAAATTAAAATAAAAAAATAACATTAAAATATTTTATGCATGTCATGGAAATGTCATAATTTATTAACATATTTATACATTTGTACATATAATAAATCAAAGTCCCCTGCTGCGTTTTCCTGTCTGCATGTGCAGGCTAATCGCAGGGGCTACTTCAGGGATTTTGCTACAGTTTTCGCTGATAAATGGACTGATTCACGAGGAACGTTTGTGTATATACTTTATATAGTCAGTGTGTAATACAGTACAACCTCGTTAGCGCGAACCCGCATAAGACGAACTCGCGGTTAACGCGAAAAAAATATTCATCCCGCCAGGAATACATTAGTTCTTATGGTATGTTTTGTCAGTTAACACGAATTTCGGTTAAGGCGAATTACGAACTCTGTTTCAGTTCCTAGCGTAATTAAATTTCACTTTAACACAAACTTCCGACCTTAGAGTATTCTAAAGCGTAATTTTTTTTCGAAATGAGTGAAGGAAATATAGCTACAAAGCTAATCATTGTTGACTCGTTTTTAACTTATTGTAGGTCGGTAGCCGCGATTATCACCTCAACAATCAGCGTATGCTGTACATTGTAAGACATTCAATAATGTGTGCAGCAGCATTTAGGAATATGCCCAGTGCCAGATTTGACAGGTATTCTGTTAGTCGTAGCCATATCGAGCTGGAATACTGAAAAAGAAACTACAGTTATAGCACGCGAAAATGGCAAAGAGGAAACAGACAGCTCTAAATGTACAGTTAAAGCTTAAGATTCTAGATGAAGTGGACCGTGGTACCAAGAAAACAGCGATTGCAGAGCGGTTTGGAATACCTAAATCTACTTTATCTACGATTATTAAGAATCGAGAAAAAATTATTAATGCGGCGGCATCAGGTTCTGGAAACAAATCTAAACGACTTCGTACCGCCAAGTATGAAGACATCGAGACGTTACTGCTAGAGTGTTTCAGTCATACGCAGGCTTCTAACATACCTTTCATTGGCCCTGTGAGTCAGTCAAAAGCAAATGATATCGCTAAAGATATGGGCATTGAAGACTTCCGTTGTTCTGCTGGTTGGTTGTATCGGTTCCAAAAGAGACATTCAATTTCATCTGTACAAATTTGTGGTGAAGCAAATATAGTTGATGAGGAAAGTGCGAACAGCTGGTTGCATGAATTCATCCGAGTGAGGGAAAAGCATGCCTCGTGTGAAGTGTTTAACATGGATGAAACTGGATTTTTCTACAATCTTTTTCCATATCACACCCTGTGGATAAAAGGTGATAAGTGTCACGGTGGAGCACGAAGCAAATAACGAGTGACTGTTGTACTGTGCTGTAATGCTGACGGCAGTGAGAAGTTTCGTCCCTGGGTTATCGGTAAATCCGAGAAACCACGTTGTTTCAAAAACATAAATATGGACACTTTACCTTGCATCTACTCTCACCACAAGAAAGCTTGGATCAATGGCACGTCATTTCGCAAGTAGCTTCTTCCTTTCAACAGTCGAATGGTTGCTCAAAATAGACATGTTCTTCTTACATTGGACCGATGTACTGCCCATAACGTTCACGATCTGAACCTATCCAACATAAAGGTTCATTTTTTTTCCACACAACGCCACAAGCCGCCTTCAGCCTTTGGACCAAGGCATAATCTCTCTAAAGAGAGCTTATCGTAAGCGGCTTGTAAGAGCTGCAATTCGTGCTGCTGAAAACAATAGTGCAACCCCAAGTCTGAATCTGCTTGACGCAATAAAAGCCATCGCAGCAGCCTGGAACTCAGTATCGCCACATCATTTAGGGAAGTGCTTTAACAGAGCTTGGAGACATAGCAACACTGAAGATGTCCACGAGTTAGAAGATGCAACTTCACCTGATGAATGGACAGTTCTGCAGGACGTTGCGAACCCTGGGATTAGTTTCGAAGAATTCATTAGTGTAGACGACGATGTTGCCGTATGTGCTTCTGTGGAATCGGATGTGCCAAAAGCTGTGAACGAGGTGCAAGAAGGACCATCAAAAGAAAGTGAAGAGGAAGAGAAAACAGATACCATACCCGTCAGGAGATATTTACAGCCTTGGACTGTTTAGAATGGTTCGCTTCAACATCCGACGTCACTGCTGGGTTTACGGACGCTATCAACACAATTGGTTGTGAAATTACAAAGTATTATCGTTCGCATGAACGTCAGTGAACCATGACCGAATTTTTTACAAGAAAGTAACGTAATTTGTGAGTACTTGGATTTTACAATCACTTTATAGTGTTATAAGTCTACAATAACGTGATTGATAGTGTAGTGTATTACACCTTAGTGTACTGTTGTACATGTATACTTATTAAAATCTGTGTTTTTCACTTAACACGAATTTTTTTAACACGGACTCCTGATTTTTCGTCGCTTCGGATTCGTGTTAACGAAGTTTTACTGTATATGCACTTTTATCTGTTCCGTATTTGATTGGCGTTTGGAGAGACATCTCGCGGCAATGATGGGAGCTAGCCGGCCGGAGTGGCCGAGCGGTTCTAGGCGCTACAGTCTGGAACCGCGCGACCACTACGGTCGCAGGTTCGAATCCTGCCTCGGGCATGGATGTGTGTGATGTTCTTAGGTTAATTAGGTTTAAGTAGTTCTAAGTTCTAGGGGACTGATGACCTCAGAAGTTAAGTCCGACAGTGCTCAGAGCCATTTGAACCATTTGATGGGAGCTGCGATCTGGTCAGCTACAGAAGAGGCGGTATATGGCAGGAAGAGCAGTAAAGTAAACAGCCACCGCAACTCCAGAGGTCAGAGAAGCCTGACCAGAGTCTGTTCATATCTGTTTTGTACATATTATAAATTAAAGTTCACCTTGACGTTTTTCCGTCTATATGTAAAAGCTAATCTCAGGAACCACTGTAGAAATTTTGATACAGTTTTCACAAATACTGGAGACTGATTCACGAGAAAGGTTTGTGTATACAATTTATTACCGCTACGCCAAGTAAGTCATCTGGCAGTACACAGCTAGCGCAGGGTGCGCGAAGAGGGAGAAGGTATAGCATCGCTTCTTGAAAAAAGGAATATAAAATATAATAATCGATAGTAAGCGAAAATGAAAGCGATATATGTGCTCTGAGAACTATAATTAGCATGATCTTTGTCAAGTAGTATAAAAGAATGAAACTGTTTCTTTGTTCTCTCTGCTGTTCTTTCTTCTTCTTGGTTCTGACGTCCTAGCTGAAGGTCGCACATAGATCACGGTCTGTAATTAATTAATGTATTCATAGGTAGTGTATTTATAATTTCTGCTAAATATATATGTCAGTATCTATTGCAGTACGTGTCCCCTTTACTTAATTAATTACGTGAAGCGGCGCCATTGCTGTTAAAATTGACAAAAACTTCTTAATAGTCATTTAATTCTGAAAGTATTGAAAGGATTTAATCTTAATAAATGTAAAACGGCGTCTCATAATAATTCCCATTTCATTTTAGGTCAAAGGTACAGTTTTATTGAAAAGCATTATTTTAATTATGTACGCTCAAATTGCACGTAGACAGCTATACTGGAGCATCAAGCCTTACAGAGAAAAATAATTATTTGAGTATTATATTTAATTTGCTTATCGCGTAATACTAAAGAAAGATATTTTTTTTTTACCCATCGTGAGTAAGACGAATGTCTTCACGTTGGAATACATACGATGTTTCTGACGATAGCGCCCTGAGAAATAAAATTTAGCCGTGGCTTTTAATGAACGTAAAAGAGATTTTCTTTAGCAAAACATTTTCATTCCAAATTAACGGAACATTTTTCTCTTTTCAAAAAGTTATGCGATAAAGGTCGCTACTTTTATATACTTTATTGTTATTGATATTAAAATCGTTCCTATCTGTGGCACATTAAATGCAGCGGTAGTAGTGAGTTATATCTTTGGGGTATCAAGACAGAGACAGTAAGGAACTGTGATCCCCCCCCTCCCCCCGAAACCCACACCGAAAACTGAAACCTCTATTAGCACCTGACAGTATACTTGGCCGTTTCTGTTAAATAAGCAGGCTCAACTGATTCATATATTTCGAAGGTAAAGAACTAGCTTCAAAGAGTACATCTACAACCTTTAGTAACAAAAAAGGTAATCAAAACTTGTTGTAAACTATATTTTATGCCGAGGATAAAACCTAATTGTCATTTATTAACAGCATCAGCGGTACATTTCGCAAGTATTGTTACAGCATCGAATTCAAATACCTAGTGTTGTCGTAAGTACCTGTAGGCTTAAACTGATGGTCTCGAAGCCTCAGATCCAGCAGTATAAAGTATTCAATATTAGGCCTGAAAACACATTTTTTGTAACGAAAAGTGAAAGGTTCCGGAAAAGTACCACAATTCTGGAATAATTTTCGTTTTGAGCGGCGTTCCCCTCGTACAGGACGTGTCTCTCTGCCCTTCGATAGTGATCTTCAGAGTTCAAAAAAAAAAAAAATGGTTCAAATGGCTCTGAGCACTATGGGACTCAACATCTTAGGTCATAAGTCCCCTAGAACTTAGAACTACTTAAACCTAACTAACCTAAGGACATCACACACACCCATGCCCGAGGCAGGATTCGAACCTGCGACCGTAGCAGTCCCGCAGTTCCGGACTGCAGCGCCAGAACCGCTAGACCACCGCGGCCGGCAATCTTCAGAGTTCATCTTCGATGTTAAAAACCTTCTCATCTCTTCTAATCGTCCGGTGTTCAGCGTCACTGCTTGCAGTAAATCCTTTCCTTGAGTTCTATGCTAATGATTCTCTTTTGCTACATTGCGATTTTTGTTTATGCTGGCGAGACAAAGTCATTTTTTTAGGCATGCCTTCTCCAAAAGTTAGCATTACGAGTATTATCCCTTCTATCGTCAGCTGTCTCTGACAAATTACTGATTCGTGTAATATTCTTACATCGTTTCGTAGATTAAAATCTCCGTTATCCGTTTTATGTACTGTTTCACGCGCGAGAGGATGCTAATTTTATGCATGCAAACGCCACCATAATTCATGATTAGATAACGCTGATGAGCCAAAATAATGTTATCGAAATATGTACCATAGTCCAGAACTTATTAATCAAGGTAAATATAATGGAGATAAAGTTACATTTTAAATAAAATTAATTAATAACATAGCAAATAAAATTGCAACTTTGTCCCTGGTGTGGGAGGAATCTGATTGTTAAAGAATTTAGTTCAATAAATGTTATAAATGGATATAATACCAGTAATAATCTATTGTAAAATAATATTCTTTAGTGCGCCCTACATAGACGTTTTCACGTCCAACACTTCTAAGGGCATGTAGGTGGCACAGCCCCTTTTATTATTTAATTTGTTGCGATCAGAGGTACGATTTTCTCTTATTGTATCTATTTGTTTCATTGGGGCAGCTCTTCAGTTGTGTTTGTGTCTTTACGTCTTTTCTAATACATGTTTTACTTCGCGTCTTTATTGTATTCCATTTGCCTTTTGATTACACAATCGGATTGCTTGTGGCCACCCTAGCGTTCAGTACCCGCGCAAATTTATAATTACTACCATTTCTTTGTTTTATTTCCTTTATCGCTTTGTATTCCATCGTTAGTAGGGTATAGTACAATTCACATTTCTTGATTGGCTATTTTACAGTCTCATAATAGTTGCCTAGTCTTTATCTACTTGCCATTTTGTCCAGAAGGTACTCAGTGTCTCTTAGGTTGTTGGAGGTATTTCCAATTTTCCACTTATTTTTTAAAACTGTGCTCCCTGCAACAAGGTGAAATTTATCACAGGATGCTATGACCGTTTCTCTTTCCTCAGACTATTTTTCATGCCAATATTCTCAAGTGATGTTGCATGCTTTTTTCCTTTATTGCGATAACATTCCTGTCTTTCATCTGGAGCACATTTTAACACAAATGTAATGTTTTGTATTAATTACATTGTTTTCTCCTTTTTTTCGATGTTTCACCGTTATCTTTCGACGTGAACACGTAGACGTCCTCCATTCTGAGGAAAATATTTCGACATTCGTGTTGCTCATAGTTACAAACAATATTTCACTCTCCTACTAATAATAATTCCGACAGCATTTATACGACTCACTGACGGGACAGCTGTTATCGTATATCAGCTTTCCGCTTTGCACTTCGCCATACCATTCCTACTACGTGTAAGTCACTCTTCCATCCCTCGCTTCCTCTTGACAAATTACTGTAGAAGCTTTCCCAAGATTTCATCCCATTGTAGGCATTTACTAGACTTGAATCTTAATACAGACAGTAAAGCATTTTTTTCTTCATTTTTCCTGTAATTGAGTGCGGATCCTGCAGGAAAAGCAAATATCTGAGAAACTATGTAAAACTTAAATGGTTTCAAAAGGCATAGTGACATATGTAATATGGCAGAAAAAACTATATGGTTTGTTTGTACTCTGTTAATTACGGAGCAAAATCTTAGAAGAAAATTTTAAGGGCAAGAGTTTCGTTGAATTTCACGTTCGCATAGCCAGCACCCGCACGTAAGAGTAAATTCATTAGTTAATCAAAACGTCATTTCAGGTTTTTCACAGAAATCAATCAATAAATTTCCTTTCTCTTTCACAGAGCAAATTCTCATTTAAAATGATGACTACAATAGCAGCTTAATACCGGTAATTCTATTAACATTTTCTCAGTTTTGTTCAACTGCAGAAAAAACGTTCGTTACGCCAAACATAATACAAGCAGATTCGAAGTTACAGTCTAGTCATGTGGTGCAAAACAAGATCGCCACTGTCATCTTTTGCCTAGAACGTGTAATACTCCAGCTTCTTTCATGTCTCGTATATTGACAGTCACTGCAATTACTGTAATTTCATGTACATATAACACAGCAGCGACAGTTATTGCCGTGAGCCCGCTTTCCCCCTTGCACCAGACACAGCTCCTTTCGTTGCTCACAGGTGGTGGGGAAGCACCATGGCTGAGGGAAGAACCGGTCACGCTGACACAACTGATTGCGTCCCTTTGTTCCGCTACGGCACATCCCAGAATACACGCAATAGTTCTCCACTAACTCCGGCGCGCGCTCGCTTGAGCGCCGCAGTGTTTTTGAAATGCGTCAAGGAGAGACGCAGTGCTATTCAGTTTCGAACTAAAATTCACCAATGTTTCACGTTCATCACGACACATATCTACGGCAAATTGTTTATGCTCGTACCGAAACTCATTCACCCGCTTTCCGTTCACAAACATTTTTTTTTTTTTTATTGCTGCCTTTGAAGATATACGAAGTGTTCCTGCATTAGTCGAACATTAAAACTAGGAGAAATCAAAACGGGATCACTTTTGTATATCGTATCAGGTGTGTAATGACCTTAAAGTCGATCACAGTACATCTTGATGAAGACGTGTGGTATTCCTTGATTACCACTGTAAGTGATAGTTACAATGTTTTTACACACGTTTGTAAACGAGGACATTCTCTGCTTTAACATACGACAGTGGAAAGTGCATTTCACCCAGGAAGGTGACACCTAACTATAGCCGGCCGCGGTGGCCGTGCGGTTCTAGGCGCTGCATTCCGGAACCGCGGGACTGCTACGGTCGCAGGTTCGAATCCTGCCTCGGGCATGGATGTGTGTGATGTCCTTAGGTTAGTTAGGTTTAAATAGTTCTAAATTCTAGGGGACTGATGACCTAAGATGTTAAGTCCCATAGTGCTCAGAGCCATTTGAAGCAACACCTATGACAGTGTACAAACAGTTCTTGTGGGGCAGACGCCACTGTATTAGTCTATTTCGTAAACCGAAGAAACCGCACAACAGTTGTTGAATCAATAACACTGGGATGGAAGAGGACCTCAGTCAGTTAAGTGTTTTTTATTTTACACCAGACGATTGAATTCTAGTGTTCCTAAACCGATCGTGTAAGCCAGGAGTAGTCGTAAGCCTTTTTTAATTACCGCCGACTTTTGTAGCTCTGTTAGTAGTAAAATTTTCTAGCTACCCCCCTGTTCCACAGTAATGTGGATTTATAAGGTAGAAACGTAACTTTATAAAATTTATAAATCACAGTTGCAGTCAGTTAAAGAATATAAATTACTTGCCAAATACTTAATGTCAATATTTTATGAAAACCTAATTAAAATATTTTTAAAATCCCAAATGGCTACCACCTGCCGCGAAAGCCGGAACCCAATAGTGGGCGGTAGGGAGCAGCCTGACTACCACTGGAGTACGCAATAAAAATATTTTTGATTCGCCATAAAATGTTCGTGGTCCCTTCAATTTACAAAATAATATATTAACAAGTTTTAATGTTGACTGTATTAATTTTACTATTGACAGAAGTTCCAGTGACGCAGGATGCGTTTTCATTTTATGGTTTGCCGTCACAGCAAGAATGATGTCACATTGGCTGACGTAAACAGCTTTATGGGTATCTGACGATCGAAATTGGTGGTTTATTAAGTTTTATCAAGCCAAAAGCTCTCGCTGGTCATGAACTATGACCTTTCTTTCAAATATTTGTAAGCTGTGTGGCACCACCTGCACAAAACAAGTAATCTGATACGAGTAGCACTTGTTGCTGGTTGCGACCTGATCTTTATTGATAAATAAGAATTTTTGTAGCAAAGATCGCGTGGTTGAATATTTTTATTTCTAGAATGAGCTGTCTGTTTTGACCGCTCTAGATGTAATCTTAGGATCTTTTGGGAATAATATTATTGCACATGAATCGTACCACCATAACGATAGCACACTCCATTTATAAAACAAAGATGCCACACTGGCTTGTCAAATACATAAAACAGAGTAACTTAAAAGTACATAGCTCCAACAGTGTGCCTCAGAGAGGCGCCGAGTTTGTCCATGAAGCCGTTATGCTACGGCCCATTAGGAAGGACTAATGGGCCATCTTTCCTAATAGGACGTAACTATAACGACTTCACGGGCAAACTCGGCACCTCTCCGAAGCACATTGTTGGTGCTACACGTTTTGCAGTTACTCTGTTTTATGTATTTGACAAGCCAATGCTGTGCCTTTCTTTTATACATGGAGTGCGCTATCCTTACGGTCATACGAGTCATGCACAGTAATATCATTCCCAAAAGATCCTAACATTACAACACTACAGCTAGTGTGCGGCTGGTCCTGGCGGAGGTTCGAGTCCTCCCTCGGGCATGGGTGTGTGTGTTTGTCTTTAGGATAATTTAGGTTAAGTAGTGTGTAAGCTTAGGGACTGATGACCTTAGCAGTTAACTCCCATAAGATTTCACACCCATTTGAACATTTTGAACTACAGCTAGACCTGTCGAAACCGATCGTTGAGGAAATAAAAATATTTCAACACGCCATCGCTGCTGCAAAATTTCTTATTTATCAAGGTGTGTGTGAGATATTTTAATGGGATTTTTAAGTACAAACAAATCATTATGTTATCCAAACCTAGATAAGAATGTAAGATATATATTTGTATACAGAACATGTAAATTCTGCACAGAGGTACGAATTGTGGTATTTTCATCACTATTAGATATAAATGCAAGTGAAAGAAAAACACTGTTCAATACAGAAAACAATCTCTTTTCAAACAAAGTAAGTCTTTCCTTTAGAGCTGCTCAGTATACAACCGCATCTTCAGTGGGTCGTTGAAGTGGTAGTCCCAATTTCTTACAACATTTACATGTACATCCAAATGATTCCAGTTCGCTTAAGTGGCTGGAAGAAGGTTAATCAAACCAACTTCTAGCTATTTCACTGCCGTTCCACCCTCGAACTGCGCGTGGAAAAAACCAACACTTAAATCTTACCGGGCGAGCTCTGATTTCTCTCTTTTTATTATAATGATCATTTCTCCCTACGTAGATGGGCGCCAACAAAATGTTTTCGCATTCGGAGGAGAAATTTGGTCATTGAAAGTCACGAAAAGGAAAACGCCTTTATTTTACTGATTGCCACCCGAATTCGCGTGTCGTAACCATAGCACTCTCTCCCCTATTTCGCCATAGTACAAAAAGTGCTGCCCTTCTTTGAACTTTTTCAGTGTCCTTCGTCGATCCTATCTGATGTGGACCCCACAGCGCGCAACGTACTCCAGAAGAAGATGGACAAGCATAGTGTAGACAGTCTCGTTAGTAGACCTGTTGCAGTACTTAAGTGTTCCCCCAATGGGCACTTCGATTGGTCACCATCCGGGTCTGCCTACTGCAGTCGCAGGTTCGAATCCTGTCTCGGGCATGGATGTGTATGATGTCCTTAGGTTAGTTAGGTTTAAGTAGTTCTAAGTCTAGGAGACTGACGATCTCAGATGTTTAGTCCCATAGTACTTAGAGCCATTTGAACCATTTGAACCGGGTCTTCCGAGTGCTGTTGGTAACTGTGGTGCTCTCAGCCCTTGTGAGGCCAGTTGAGGAGCTTCTTAATGGTGGTTGTGGTGGTGGTGGTAAGTTCCTATGGGACCAAACTACTATGGTCATCGGTCCCTAGGCTTACAAGCTACTTAACCTAACTTAAACTAACTTACGCACACACAACACATACACCCATGCCCGAGGGAGAGCTCGACCTCCGAAAGGGGGATCCCAACGAATCGTGGCAAGGCGCCCTAGACCGCGCAGCTGGAGCTTCTTGACTGAGAAGTAGAGGTACCGGTCACGAAAACTGACAATGGCCGGCAGAGTGATGTGTCCCTCTGTATCTGCATCCGATGACGCCTAAGGTCTGAGGAAGACACGGCGGCCGGTCGGTGCCGTTGGGCCTGTGAGGCCTGCTGGGACGGTGAATGTTTGTCATCCCTGTACAAAAGAAAATTTTAGTTTCCCAATGTGATATAAAAGAAGGGCTCTGATCTTGCCCACAGGGTACACCCTAGTAAATAGAAGAGCCAAAGAAAGTGGTACACTTCCTAATAATTCCTGGAGTCACTCTGTAGCAATTTTGGACGTGTGGGATGTCGCATTGTCTTGCTGGAATTGTCCAAGTCGTCGGAATGCACAATGGACATGAATGGATGCAGGTGATCAGACAGGATGCTTAAGTACGTGTCAGAGTCGTATCTAGAGGTATCAGGGATCCCTTATCACTCCAACTGCACACGCTCCACACCGTTACAGAGCCTTCGTCAGCTTGTAAAAGGCCCCTTCTGACCTGCAGGGTCCATGGATCCATGAGGCTGTCTCCATACCCGTACACGTCCATCCGCTTGATACGAGTTGAAACGAGACTCGTCCGACCAGACAACATGTTTCCAGTCGTCAACAGTTCAGTGTCAGTGTAGGCGTAAAGTTTTGTGTTGTGCAGTCATCAAGGGTATACTGAAACGTCCCCTTAGAACAATTTATACAAGACTGTGCTTAAACTGACACACAATATTTTTAGCGCAACGCAATCTGACTATCAAAGATCCCTGCAAAAGAATGGCCCTGAGTAACATTAAACTATACCTTTCAGAAATCACTTACCTCACAAAAATCTTCGTTACTCGAACTACTGCAATACAGCGAGCGCCACTACTGCCAGCTAAATAAAAGATTCAAACTACGGAAGGCACTAACTACTGATAGGGATAGTTAGCAAATGAAAGATATTAATAGAGAACAAACAATGTATTTATCTTAATAGTCATAATATATATAGCAGTTCATGACAAATTACAAAACTCCGCCATCTCTCTCCCCACATCCACCACTGCTGGCGGCTCACCTCCAACTGCGCAACGCTACGCGCTGTTCACATCCAGCTGCCGCTGCCCAACACTACAATGGCAGACAACAATGCAAACTAGCCACAGACTGCACACAGCATAGCCAGTGATTTTCGTACAGAGCGCTACGTAACGTTGCCAATAAGAAAACATAAACAGCCTACTTACAATACGAGTGGGTCTTTGGCTCCCAAAGCCCATATCGATAATGTTTCGTTGAATGGTACGCACGCTGACACTTTTTGATGGCCCAGCATTGAAATCTGCAGGAACCTTTGGTAGGGTTGCACTTCTGTTACATTAAACGATTCTCTTCAGTTGTCGTTGGTCCCGTTCCTGCAGGACCTTTTTCCGTGCGCAGCGATGTCGGAGATTTGATGTTTTACCGGATTCCTGATTTTCACGGTACACTCGTGGAATGGTCGTACGGGAAAATCCCCATTTCATCGCCACCTCCGAGATGCTCTGTCCAATCGCTCGTGCGCCGACAGTAACACCACGTTCAAACTCACTGAAATCTTGATAACCTGCCATTGTAACAGCAGTAACCGAACTAACAATTGAGCCAGACACTTGTACTTTGCCTGTTTACATATCTCTGTATTTGAATACGCATTCCTATAGCTATACGAGTTTCTTTGGCGCTTCAGTGTATATGACTGAATTAAGCGGCCACGCCCCTTGTGGTGGCTTCAAGCGGTAGGTAGACACAACATGGTATATTATATATCGGAATGTAACAGTTGTTAATGAGCAACATAATGCTAGCAGCCATCCACCTGATGCTTAGTCTTTACCGTGTAACCTGGTTTTCAGGAAATGTGCCACCTCTAAAATAACCTGTCATCATTTTGGAAATAGCTGCCACGTAATGGACTGTTCGTCCAAAGAGAGAGGAAGAAGCCACTTGCCGGCCGGTGTGGCCGAGCGGTTCTAGGCGCTTCAGTCTGGAACCGTGCCACCGCTACGGTCGCAGGTTCGAATCCTGCCTTGGGCATGGATGTGTGTGATGTCCTTATGTTAGGTAAGTTTAAGTAGTTCTAAGTTCTAGGGGACTGATGACCTCAGATGTTAAGTCCCACAGTGCTCAGAGCCATTTTTTGGATAAGCCACTGGTTACCATGTCTGGAAGATACGGGTAGAGCCCACAAAAAAGCATCTCTCTGGTTATGTTCCATGCAGTGTAGGCTGGACTGTTGTCGCGGAGCTGAAACCAACGGTAGGCGACACTTGTCACGTTCAAAACGTCGTGCAAGATGTTGCAATGTCTCCTAGACTGCAGTTCGGCGGTCTTCTAGCAACAGGAGCGAACTTCTCTTGCGATCTCCATTTCTTCGTAGAGAGATGGTCGGTCACGTCGTTCTTGTCATTCAGTTGATGACCATACCGGGAAAGTCTGCGCCACCTAATCGTTTTCTCATACAATGACGTATCGTTGCCATACACAACTCTTCATGGTTGTTGAGTACTGTTCCTTTCAAATGCAGCAAAGGAATTTCTGCACGATATTCTGTTAATAGACTGTACTACTTTGTTTTGGCTCGTGTGGAGGCGTGCTGCGGTAGTCTGCCGCGGGAATTAGAACGTGTAACAACACTGTAGACATGTACCCGCAAACAAACAAAAACTTAATTACAATCCTTTATTTTTAGAAATATTAATTGAAGCTTTATGATAGTGGTAGTAAACGAATATAAAGAGCGGGTAATTCAATACGTAAAGGGAGATGAAGGTTTAATAGTTATGAGGGATTTGATGCGATTTTAGGGGAAGAAGCAGAAAAATGGGTTGCGGGAAAAAATGGGCTTGTTAGAAGGAATGAGAGAGGAGAAAAACTAATTGAGTTCTGCAATAAATTTCAGCTAGTAGTAGCGAATACTCTGTTCAAGAATCACAAGAAAAGGAGGTATACCAGGAAAAGGACGGGAGATAAGGGAAGATTTCAGTTAGTTACATGATGGTCAGGCAGAGATTGTGAAACCAGATATTGGATTGTAAGGCGTACCAACACCAGGTAAAGATTCAGATCACAATTTAGTAATGATAATAAGTAGGCTGTAGTTTAAGAGATCAGTCAGGAAGAATCGATACACAAAGGGGTGGGATACGGAAGAACTAAGGAATGAAGAGATACGCTTGAAGTTCTCTAAGGCTATAGATACTGTGATAATGAATAGCTCAGTAGGCAGTTCAGCTGAAGTGGAATGGATATCTCTAAAAAGAGCAATCACAGAAGTTGGAAGGAAAAATACAGGTACAAGGGAGGTAACAGCGAGGAAACCAACGGTTCAAATGGTTCAACTGGCTCTGAGCACTATGGGACTGAACTTCTGAGATCACCAGTCCCCTAGAACTTAGAACTACTTAAACCTAACTAAGCTAAGGACATCACACACATCAATGCCCGAGGCAGGATTCGAACCTGCGACCGTAGCGGTCGCGCGGTTCCAGACTGTAGCGCCTAGAACCGCTCGGCCACTCCGGCCGGCCAAACCAACGGTAGCAGAAGAAATACTTCAGCTGATCGACGAAAGAAAGAAGTACATAAAAGTTCACGGAAATTCAGTAATACGGAGACACAAATCCATCAGGAATGAAACAGTAAGTGCACGCAGGACAGTAGCACAATCATTCCGTCATTTGATCACCGGACAGACTCCCGCACGGACTATGTACTTATAAGCAACCCTGGCGTAGAGAAACAACCGAAAGATTTGAAAGCAAATAAATCACCAGGTTCGGATGACATCCTATTTCGGTTTTACAGAGCGTAGTCTACGGCAATTTTCCCTTTGCTCAAATGTTCAAATGTGTGTGAGTTCTTAAGGGACGAAACCGTAGAGGTCATCGGTCCCTAGACTCGCACACTACTTAAACTAACATAAACTAACCAATGTTGAGAACAACACACACACCCGTGCCCGAGGGAGGACTCGAACCTCCGGCGGGAGGGGCCGCGCAATGGCCCCTTTCCTAGTCTTGATTTATAGCGAATCTCTCGCCAAGCGCAAAGTCCCAAACAACCAGAAAAAAGCGCAAATGACTCCAGTATACGAGAAGGTTAAAAGAAAGGCCCCGCAAAAATACAGATCAGTATCTCCAACTTCGGTTTGCTGCAGAATCCTTGAAAAATTTCTCATTTCGAATATAATAAATTTTCTTGAGAAAGATAAGCTTACGTCCATGAATCAGCATGGTTCTAGTAAGTATCGCTCGTGCGAAACTCAGCTTGCCCTTCTCTCACATGATATACCGCGAACTGTGGATGGAGGGCAACAGGTGATCCCATATTTCCAGATTTCCGGAAAGCATCTGACACGCCGGCCCATTGAGGGCTGTTAACGAAAGTACGAGCATATGGAATAAGTTCACAGATATATGAGTGACTCGAATACTTCTTACATAATAGAACCCAGTATGTTGCCCTCGACGGCGAGTGTTCACGTCGTTTAAACATCTGGGCGTAACGTTGATAAGCGACATGAAATGGAACGAGTATTTAAGGACTGTGGCAAGGAACGCGAATGCTCGACTTCGTTTTATTGGAAGAGTTTTAGGAAACTGCGGTTCATCTGTAAAGGAGACCGCAATTAGGACGCTGGTGCGACCTATTCTTGAGTACTGCTCGAGTGTCTGGGATCCGTACCAGGTCGGATTAAAGGATGACATCGAAGCAGCTCAGACACGGCCTGCCAGATTTGTTACCGGTAGGTCCGAACAACACACGTATTACAGAGATGCTTCGTGAACGCAAATGGAAATCCCTGGAGGGAAGGCGACGTTCTTTTCGAGGAACGCCACTTAGAAAATTTAGAGAACCGGCATTTGAAGCTGACTGCCGAACGATTCTACTGCCGCCAACATACTTTGCACGAAAGGACCAAGAAAATAAGATACGATAAATTTGGGATCATACGGAGGCATATAGATAGTCATTTTTTACCTCACTCAGTTTGCGAGTGGAACAGGAAACGAAATGACTGGTAGTGGTACAGGGTACCCTCCGCCAGGAGCCGTACGGTGGCTTGCGGAGTATCTAGGTAGATGCAGACATGGAAGCTAATGCGAAATGGTTCCAAGAAATGTGTGAAGAAATTGGAAAAGAAATGATTGTGGGAAAGACTGACTCACCGTGTAGAAAAGTAAAATCAACCTTCGGTGAAATTAAAGACAAGGGTCGTTACATTTACAGTACAATGTGAATTCCACTGTTAAATGCAAAGGAGAGACCGGTTAGGTGGAAATAGTACACCGAAGGCCTCTATGGCGCGCAGTACTTGTCTGACGACGTGTGGAAGAAGAAACAGGAGTCAATATAGACGAGATAGGGGATCTAGTATTAGAATAAGAATTTAAAAGAGGTTTGGAAGATTTACGATCCAATAATGCAGAAGGGGTAGATAACATTCTATCGGAATTTTTAAAATCGTTGGGGGAAGTAGCAACAAAACGGTTATTCACTCTGGTGTGTAGAATGCATCAGACAGCGATATATCATCAGACTTTCAGAAAAACATCATACACACAATTCCGAAGACTGAAAGAGCCGACAGATGCGAGAATTATCCTACAATCTGCTTAACAGGTCATGCATCCAAGTTCCTGACAAGAATAATATACAGAAAAAAAAGGAAGAGAAAAACTGAAGATCTGTTAAATGACGCACAATTTGGCCTTAGGAAAGGTTAAGATAGGAGACAGGCAGACTGAAGAAAAATCAGGGCACGTTCATAGGATTTGGCGACTTGGAAAAAGCGTTCGACGATGTCAAACGATGTAAGATGTTCGAAATTCTGAGAAAAATATGGTTAAGCTATTGGGAAGGGTGTATAATGTAGAATATGTAAAAGAACCAAGAGGGAACAATAAGAGTGGGAGACCAAGAACGAAATGAACTTATTGAAAAGGGTGCAAGACAGGGATGTAGTCTTTCGTCTCTGGTGAATGGATATCAATGATGACGTTCGTTGCTTCCATTGCTACCCTCAGTGAAAGTGAAGAAGAATTACGGGATCTGCTGAATGGAGTGAACAGTGTAATGAGTGCAGAATATGGACTGAGAGCAAATCTAACAAAGACGAAAGGAATTAGCAGTAGCAGAAATGAGAACAGCGACAAACTTAATATCAGAATTGAGGGTCGCGAAGTAGTTGAGATTAAGAAATTCTGCTACCTAGGTATCAAAATAACTCTTGGCGGGCGGCATGAAACCAGTTATAAGATTGACAACTAAAAAAATGAAGAAAAAGTTTACGACTAATGTTTTACAATTCCGCGCTGTGGATAAGTTTAATGTTATTACAAGACTGAGGTAAGAGTATGCCGCAGGGCGGGAATTACTTTCGGAAAAAAACTACAGGGTCAGTCTGAGGTGCTACTCAGCCTTCCAATAGGAAACAATCCCACACTTCGCGTACAATTAACATTTCCTCACTTATATTCCCATCGTATTAAGATTCATTAAGGTCCCCTTCAGCGCTGATCTGTACAGCATGCCAAATGTTGCAGGGTTCCAATGGTTTTATTTCATTCAGTAAGAACCCGATACCGTAATAAGTATTATCATAACAAGTTTGCAATCATAAGCTAACCGTTACCATAAACACATCACTAGTGTTTTCCAGTTGTAGGTCGGTAGTTCCACTTTGAGGTTTTTTCGCGCCACACTTTGTAAACACTTTGTATCTGTATAGTACACCTAGAATATAGTAGCCTGAATGTTTCGGGGCCCAAGTTGTGTACCGTGCTCCATAGATGCCTACGAATCATCTTGTACTTTTTCCTAACAAGAAGACAAAGTCCTCTTAGAGTGTGTGACTATGGCTGTAATGACATTACACGTGATTGGCTTACATGGTTATTAATTGACAGTTTGGTTGCTAACTCATCCCCAAAGACACTGCTACAGGACAATATTTTAGTTTATTTTGATCAGTGTCGTGGCTCTTGAATGATAGGTAGGAGGTTCGAATTCTCAGAGACGAACAAAATTTCACTGCTAGTAGCTAACCAGCTAAGACACAACTGGCAGTGACGCTAAGTTTCTGATCAGTAAACATGCCGCCAGTGTCCTGGATTAAATCAGAAACTCTTGTGCGCAACACAGAGAGGGGGCATGTGACTCCGTTGACGATGAATCGTCCGTTGGATGGAGATGTTAAGCTAGGCGGCCCCCATTCGTGTCATTCTCGAAAACTGGGCTATGCGCCGCTTTCGAGTTTCACTGTCTCTCTTATCGTCACCAACACAACTACCATATTAAAACTTTTCTTGCACTCATCAGTCAGCTAGAAATTAATGTACACTTATATATGTCCGAAAGAACAGATACCATCGGAGACCATGCAGCTCGTTAGAATGACAATACAATAAAATGAATACCCTGAGCTGCATACAGGCGTTGATATGTCAACGGGGACAGTTGAAAACGTGTGCCCCGACCGGAGCCCGAACCTGGGATCTCCTGCTTACATGGCAGACGCTCTATAAATCTGAGCCACAAAGGACACAGAGGATAGTGCGACTGCAGGGATTTATCTCTGACACGCCTCCCGTGAGACATGTCCGAAAGAACAGATACCATCTTCATTTGTATATAGTTAAGGCTCACCGGCCATTTGACCATCTTCTTCTGTGCTGATGCACTCTTACGGGAATCGGCGGTAAAGCCGCGAGTAATGAGTATGATGGGCAGGGGCACTAGGAATACAGTACGGGACAATAAGTTGCGAATGTGGGTCTCACGGGAGGCGTGCCAGAGATAAATCCCTGCAGTCGCACTATCCTCTGTGTCCTCGGTGGCTCAGATGGATGCTGGCACGGTAGCTCAGCGTGTTCGGTGAGAGAGCTGCTTGGCCTTTGTAATTAAAAAAAAAAAAAACTGAGTGAAAGGATCGACAACGAACTTGAACGGATGTCAAGTGACGTCCGCAACGACCAACCACAACGATCAACAACGAACAAAATGAAAAAAAATGAAAAAAAAAGATGGATAGAGCGTTTGGCATGTAAGCAGGAGATCCCCGGTTCAAGTCCCGGTCATAGCACACATTTTCAACTGTCCCCTTTGACTTATATCAACGCCTGTATGCAGGTAAGGGTATTCATTTCATTGTCATTTAATGTACACTTACCACACAAAACTAACAGTTCACGAAGGAAAAGTGCCATTCTGCGCGAGGAAAGAAACGATTCCTCCTTAAGTAACTGAACAGACTCCTTAAGGTGTCTCACCCAGCGAATCAATACCACTTAATGAAATTGATGTACAGGCAGAAGACTAACTTGACTTGGGCGTGAAAACCCGTATATCTATGGCGGTCCCTGTATTCATCGGCCGACTCTCAAAGAGACGAAATTAGTTTAAAATGTGATAACTGCATTAGAATGCGAATTATGACCGTGTCGCCAGGAGCGTGAGCACACCAGCAAAACGTGTGATTATGTACGTAAAAGCTTATTACATCAACATTATAACGCGTTTAGAACAGCATTAGCACAGCACTGGAAATGTCAGTATGTCTAATACGAGGGCTTAATTAAAAGTAAAGCCTCCGAATTTTTTATTCGAAAATGCTTACATCTTTTTAACTGCGGCAGAAGTTTTTAACGTTCTGCATTCTTGCTCTTCATATCTACTTATTTACTTCTCCATACAGTTACCCTGGCGACGAAAGAACTCCTCCCAATGAGAGATCGGTTTGTTGATACCATCACTATAGCATGTTTGACTTTTGTTTACGGAGCCACAACCTCAACTCTGCTTGAAAGGTTTCATCACTATCAAAGTGAATCCTCAAACGTGTTCTTTAAGCTTTTGAAACAGATGAAAATCGATTATGCTTATCCATTACGGATATTTTAGAACCGTGACCGTATACTGAATGTAATCGCGGTAAATTAATATAGTTTGTGTGGAAGTATAACTACTGGACATCTAACTGGAGGCAGACAGATGGACACTAAGCGAAAAAAGCCGCCTATACCGTCGCAAACCAGCACCCAGCATTATGCTAGCAGTAATGATGTAACTTTCTGGAACCATCTGAAGATGAACCTGAAACGGTTGGAAAGCCAGTTCATGGAATAAAATATAATTACTCAGAAAAGTGTCTGATTGCAGTTCTGTATAACTTATTTACAAGATGAAAATCGAATGAGGGTAAGTCGGGACTGTATGAAGGATGAACGATGACAGTGAACTCAAGGCGTCGAGTTGTCGCGCTCTGCCATGCTGAAGTAGAGGGTGCTTCATGTGTGGACGAACTGATAGAATTCGAAATTCGATTACAGCACGTAAAGACCTAGTTGTGACATACATCACCATGTTATACGCTGCAATTCGGAGTCCTCTAGCGGCAGAGGGCTGCAAACATGTTGCCATAAAGAATAAAAAATGTAGAATGTTAATAACTCTTGCTTTATTTAAAAAGCTTTAAGAGTTTTCGCATAACAAATTCGGACTCATTACTTTTTCGCTGCCGGCCGCTGTGACCGAGCGGTTCTAGGCGCTTCAGTCCGGAACCGCGCTGCTGCTATGGTCGCAGGTTCGAATCCTGCCTCGGGCATGGATGTGTGTGATGTCCTTGAGTTAGCTAGGTTTAAGTAGTTCTAAGTTATAGGGGACTGATGGCCTCAGATGTTAAGTACCATAGTGCTCTGAGCCATTTTAACCATTTTGAACTTTTTCGCTCTCATACATTGCTGGTTTTAATACATAATTCATAGTAATTGGATCGACAAGTCACAAATGAAATAGAAACAGAAATACGTGTTAAATTTCAACACCGCTACCAATTAGCAAGACTGCATACCAATCTGCCTTCTTCGTTTACCAAGCCTACACGAGAAGTCAAAGCTACCAAGCCTCCACTAGAAGTGAACCTCACTTTGTCTCCCTGGAATGTGGGAGACAACTCTGGGCAGATGTCACGGTCTGCTGGGTGAGCATTTCCTAAGAAGCGACAGCCAATGGCAGGGCAGCCGTCCCCCTCTCCGCCTATGTCTTCTTCTGCCATTACTGTTTAATATTTGCTTACATTAAATTCTACTATTCTTGTCTCAGTCAAACCTTTATCTGTCGTAATCTATTATTTCTGTCTACCAAAAGTCAGTTTTAATAACTGGTGTATTACGCAAATTTCCTCTGTTCTGGGATTTTCTGAAATAACACCTGGAGTGCAACCTTTGCTAGCCACGCCCTGGGAAGACCGTTAGGTGTCCTTCCTGCTCGCGAAAAACCACCTGAACCAATGCTGTGGCCTTCAGGTTGGTCGTTTCCGAGAATCTGCGGTGTCTTAGATCTGCGACGATAGCTGCCCGCAGCACCCGCTCTGCGCAGCACAGAAAACCGACGCAGAATCCAAGTGCCTAGATTCCTTAATTTGTATTCATAGCTAGAGGCGGATTTCTATATTTACAGGGTACACTTTTAGAATACGTTGTTGTGATGGTATGAAGTGCAGATCGAGCGAATCGAGCGTTGGCGTACGAAAACTTGCCTCCATAAATGGATCTATCGATTGTTCTTAGCTTAGATGGATATTGCAAGGGAAGTTGCATGAAATGGCAATGGTCCTGTGAAGCGCAAAGTGTTCCTGCCTCCAGCACACGGCGGAAATTTTCCGTCATTCCCTTTACATATTTGTGGGTTAGACTCGATAGGAGTTTGAGAAAGCACACAACCGTCGCGAAATCAAGAAAAATATGTTGTAAAACTATGACAATATTAGATCATTCATGAAACAAACTGCTGCACGTTCTATCCCAAAGATATCAAAATAAATTATTTACAGAAGAGGAGTGACAATGTTTTAGTTGGTCTTTAGTACTATGTTCAGGAAAAGTGTGTCCCACAATAAAAAATTTTATGTATATTCTATTATAATTCATTTAAAGTTGTTTCACCTCAATTTTTTTTTCTCAAGTTCATATGTTTCAGACATCAGGTGACAATAGTTGTTGAGTTTTAGAAAACACAGAGATTCAAAATTGTCGCGTCTCGTGGTGAATTATTCCGTTTGTATAGAAGGATAGGAGGTAAATACTCTGAAGGCAACGCCCGTGTAGTGGATATGTTCCGATAAAATCACTTTAGACGTTACCCGCGATGGCTAACAATTCTTTTAAAGACAGTTTCCTGCAACACCTAACACTGTCTGTCTGATTCAATGCCAAATCAAATGCATATACAAGGATAGTGAACAGAGCATCTCGACTGACGTCACCACGACGAACGTATGACGCGCGTTCGAGTAGCCCGTTTGTAGTGCTTTATCGTGATGAGTAACGTAACAGGAATGGTCAGTGTTTCGTTTTCCTCCTTCCAGCAATAGCTGATCCAGCGATCTCTGAAATGATAAAAATCCACCCATTTTCAGAAACCCAGCTGGTCATCTCAGTACTGAACACTTTATGTAGTCATGTCTCCGATTTCGACTGCGGAAGTGGGTACAACGTGTCGTATTACAACTATCGTAATTATGTTAACTAGACAGGATACTGCATACTCTACAACGGAACTGCTGCAATTGCGTCTTAATGAATGTATGTATACCACCAGGTGTACTGAAACTTTGTGTGAGGGGGCGGGGGGGGGGGGGGGGGTAAAGAGATAGAATACCATGTCTGTGCGGTAATTATATCGTATAAGTTATACGTGAATATTACTGAATATTATCATAGGGCAGACTGATTCCATATAAAATGTGTTAAAGATAAGGAAGACTCACTGAAATGTTTAATCTCCACTGAACTCGAAACCGAAAAATAGTTTTCAGTGGGCTGACCTGTGTGTTTAACAACGTTAGTTACTTAAAGATCACACTCTGTGTCAGTTTCCGGATGAAATTCACATAAATTTTTGCATTTTAATGTGCTTTTTGTGCATTTTCTTGTTCTAGTTTTCCCTAGGTATCCTCTATGGTAATTTTCTTCCCTCTCGCTGTGCAACTAAGTAATTGTTCTATCTATACAATGCTTAAGGCGCTGGCGGGGCATCAGAGCCGAACATTGCTTTCCTTTCTCCTCTCAAGGTATGACAGAATGCTTCCAGGGGCAAAGGACAAGTACATTACTGGCCATTAAAATTGCTACACCAAGAAGAAATGCAGATGATAAACGGGTATTCATTGGACAAATATATTATACTAGAACTGACATGTGATCACATTTTCACGCAATTTGGGTACATAGATCCTGAGAAATCAGTATCCAGAATAAACACCTCTGGCCGTAATAACGGCCTTGATACACCTGGGCATTGAGTCAAACAGAACTTGGATGGCGCGTACAGGTACAGCTGGCCATGCAGTTTCAACACGATACCACAGTTCATCAAGAGTAGTGACTGGCGTATTGTCACCAGCCAGTTGCTCGGCCACTGTTGACCAGACGTATTCAATTGGTGAGAGATTTGGAGAATGTGCTGGCCAGGGAAGCAGTCGAACATTTTATGTATCCAGAAAGGCCCGTACAGGACCTGCAACATGCGGTCGTGCATTATCCTGCTCAAATGCTTGGTTTCACAGGGATCGAATGAAGGGTAGAGCCACGAGTCGTAAAACACCTGAAATGCAACGTCCACTGTTCAAAGTGCCGTCAATGCGAACAAGAGATGACCGAGACGTGTAACCAATGGCACCCCATACCATCACGCCGGGTGATATGCCAATATGGCGATGACAAATACACGCTTCCAATGTGCGTTCACCGCGATGTCACCAAACACGGATGCGACCATCATGATGCTGTAAACAGAACCTGCATTCATCCGAAAGATGACGTTTTGCCATTCGTGCACCCAGGTTCGTCGTTGAGTACACCATCGCAGGCGGTCCTGTCTGTGATGCATCGTCAAGGGTAACCGCAGTAATAGTCTCCGAGCTGATAGTCCATGCTACTGCAAACGTCGTGGAACTGTTCGTGCAGATGGTTGTTGTTTTGCAAACGTCCCCATCTGTTGAGTCAGGAATCGAGACGTGGCTGTACGATCCGTTACAGCCATGCGGATAAGATGCCTGTCATTTCGACTGCTAATGATACGAGGCCGTCGGGATCCAGCACGGCGCTCCATATTACCCTCCTCAACCCACCGATTCCATATTCTGCTAACAGTCATTGGATCTCGACCAACGCGAGCAGCAATGTCGCGATACGATAAACCGCAATCGCGATAGGCTACAATTCGACCTTTATCAAAGTCGAAAACGTGATGGTACACATTTCTCCTCCTTACACTAGGCATCACAACAACGTTTCACCAGGCAACGCCGGTCAACAGCTGTTTGTGTATGAGAAATCGGTTGGAAACTTTCCTCATGTCAGCACGTTGTAGGTGTCGCCACCGGCGCCAGCTTTGTGTGAATGCTCTGAAAAGCTAATCATTTGCATATCACAGCATCTTCCTCCTGTCGGTTAAATTTCGGTCTGTAGCACGTCATCTTCGTGGTGTAGCAATTTTAATGGCCAGTAGTGTAGTACAGCCTTCCTGAATCAGTCTGTAACGTCTGAAAGATAGTTTCCACGAGATGGCGAAAAATGTTCCTTTACATGATGAATTTTTGCATCATGAAACTACCAACTACCACTCTTTTAACGATTAATCAATTTAGCAACTGGAGATGCCCTCCCCCTCCCCTCCCCCCCCCCGCCCCTCCTCGGCAGTCGCCCCAACCCTCTTAGTAAAAACCCACCATATTCGTAATTCGAAATCAATCACATCCATCTCTGCACATAAGAAGAAGTATCAATTTAGCATAAGTCTGAAGAAAGAACATGTAATGGATACTGACTAGAAATAAGCTTACCAGTAGCCATTCCTCGTGAACTCTCAAAACTATTGCACCAGTCGCCGCTGTTTCCTCTGCAGCTAAAAATGCTGAAGGACTCTGGGTACTGTAAGTCTCAACAAGCACTGGACATTCAACTCGCATCACTTTTTCCTCGTGTTCTCACAAATTACTGGAAATTTTCAGAATGAAATTTTCGCTCTGCAGCCGATATGATACTTCCAGGAAGATTAGGGGAACTCGGGGCAGAACGGGATAGCGGGACACAATGGGAAATTGCTCTTTTCTAGACTGGTCAGTGCTGCAACCAGTTGTATCGGCATGTAACTATTTCTCCGAATGGAAGGGAAGTCAGGGCAGCCGTTTTGATGTGCGAGATCTAAGTGAATTGTCCGTCACGTTACCACTTGCGTTGTTCCAACGTTTGGTGAATTTCAACGCCAGGTAAGCTGTTAATTGTTAATTGTACATCCTAAAATGACACATTCCTTTAAAGTGCATGGCATTTGTTATACTTTAGTTACTTAATGCGTTTAAATACGTCAGTTATTGCACTTCATAAGAGTTGTTAACCTCGAAAGTGCTCTTGGGGCGGAACGGGACGGGCCAGAATGGGATAGTGTCCCTTTCTGCCCCGTCATATTTTGATGCAAGTAGAAAGCAAACTGTATTCTTTTTTCTTTCCTCCTTGCTGTTCCAGATGGTGCGAACGTACATGAAAAAGACTGATAGACAGCAATGGGACGTAAAAGCGATGGAAATGGCAGTTTCAGTCGTTTCATCTTCCCAAATGGGATTTTTAAAAGCATCTAAGCAGGTCAACGTACCGAAATCAACATTGGAAAGATATGTGCGTAAAGTTACGAATAATCCTGACTACATAATTGATGAATTAGATCGGAAATTTAAAAAGGTGTTCACTGCAGAACAAGAACATGAGCTGGTAACATACCTCAAGTCAATGCAAAGCAGACCTTTTGGTCTAATAATGAAAGATCTCAGATCACTAGCCTATCAACCAGCCAAAATAAATGGCTTATCACACTGAATTGACAAACAAACTTATCTAGCTGAACAAGACTGAGTTAAAGGATTTATTACGAGGCATCCTCCACTGTCTATTCGCAAGCCAGAAAATACTCCTGGTGCTTGAGCAATGGGATTCAACAAAGTTGCAGTTTCACAGTTTAACTCTCTTCTCAATAATTTTATTGATAAGTACAAGCTGACTGCTGACAAAATATTCAACTGTGATGAAAGTGGCTTGACAGTTAATCCTAAAAGTCAGCCGAAAAAATAGCACTTAAGGGAAAAAGGCAAGTAGGAGCGGTAACATCTTCAGAACGTGGAGAAACCGTTACAGCAGTCATCTCCATGCCTGCATCTGGGTTATACATGCTGCCCATGCTTATCTTTCCAAGGAAGAAGAAGAAACAAGAATCTGAGCTTGGATTGCCTTCAGGAAGCTGGTCTGAAGTTCACCCCTCGGGGTGGACCACTAGCGAATTATTTCTAGAATGGTTTAGAAAGTTTGTGGAATTTTCTAAGGCCACGAAAGAATCACCTGTGCTTCTCATTGTTGATGGACATCCAACTCACACTTAAAACCTGGTGCTGCTTGATATGGCTAGAGACGATGGTATAGTCCTCCTTTGTTTACCGCCACACACTTCACATAAATTATAACCCCTGGACGTAACGTTTTTCAAGCCCCTGAGTTGTTATTACAGTGAAGAGATAAAAAAATTGCTACGGAGACATCCAGGAAAAGTGGTCACTCTTTTCCAAATATCATCGCTATTTGGGGCCGCGTTTTTACGTGCTGCAATAATACCAACGGCTATAAATGGCTTTAAGAGAACCGGATTATGGCCGTCTGACCTGAATGTGTTTTCAGATTCAGACTGCCTCCCATCAGCGCCAACAGACATTCAGTTCGAAAACTGCGAAAGTCCGACTACAAGCTCTACAGACGGACAATCTGACACATTGATTACAGGCTCTCCAGTGTCTACTGAAAGTGCCACTAATAGCCCTACGACTAAGACTGATCAATGCTTAGTCATTGACCCCCATCTGGATGTTCATGGATGCCAGACTCTCCCAACCAACTAAGTTCGCCGAACAACTCAGCTTTCCAGATATCGCCCGAGGCTGTCATTCCATTCCCACTAATGTGTCAAAATACTCGGCGGACTACAAAACTAAAAGGAAAAACCGTTGTATTAACAGATTCTCCTTATAAGAAGGAACTGCAGAATGCTATCGGACATAAAGTAGGCCTACAGAAAGGAGGAGGGTGCACAAACATGAACAACGTCAGGAGAGAGGTGCAATGCAACTGAAGACAAAAATATCAAACTGTACACCAAAAAAACCAAAACAGAGGACATCAAAGACCTTAAGAAAAATAAAAGGAAGAAGATAATGCAGAAGAGAGAATCAGAGAGAGAGGATGCTGAGTGTCTCTACTGTGGGGACTTCTACTCCGTTTCTAATGAGGGCTGGGTCGCATGCCAGAGGTGTTTAAAGTGGGCACACAATTCATGTGCTGGCATATCCAGTGAAGATGAAGAGTAAATGCTGATTTATGACTGTTGTCGAAAGGAGTAGTAGTTAGTGGTTTGGTGGTTATTAAGCATTGTACATTTTTCAGAATGACATTAAAATATTTTCTTTTTTTGAAGAATGACTTTTTAATTCCAAAATGAGATATTCACTCTGCAGCGGAGTGTGCGCTGATATGAAACTTCCTGGCAGATTAAAGCTGTGTGCCCGACCGAGACTCGAACTCGGGACCTTTGCCTTTCGCGGGCAAGTGCTCTACCAACTTTTTTTTTTTTAATCTCATTTTGTTCGCTTTTGTTCGTTGTATCTGCTCGGGGCGGACGTCGGAAGACATCCGATTAAGTTCATTGATGATCGATTAACTCAGTTTTTATTATTACAGAGGGTACGTAACCCTCTGACCGAACACGCTGAGCTACCGTGCCGGCATCCAACTGAGCTACCGAAGCACGACTCACGCCAGGTACTCACAGCTTTACCTCTGCCAGTACCTCGTCTCCTACTTTCCAAACTTTACAGGAGAGCTTCTGTAAAGTTTGGAAAGTAGGAGACCAGGTACTGGCAGAAGTAAAGCTGTGAGTACCGGGCGTGAGTCGTGCTTCGGTAGCTCAGTTGGTAGAGCACTTGCCCGCGAAAGGCAAAGGTCCCGAGTTCGAGTCTCGGTCGGACTTTTTAATTGTTTAAATTACACGTTCCTTAGTCTGAACTGCCTTTTATACAACATTTTGTCATAGTTTAATACGATATTCGTAATTCAAATTCAACGTTTATGCAATAATTTAACAAAAAATAACCTTATCCCATTCTGCCCCGTGGGTGGGGCGGAACGGGAAATAAGCAAGACTTTCTTTGAAATATTGTAAAAAATGCTAAATGTATTGTTTTAAATGATTTTAAAATAAGGTACATTAGGTTACACTACAAGGTGTTTTTTATAACTTTAAGAAGTGTTTCCTTGTGTTCCCTTATTTTATACAAATTGTTAAACATTAAGTATCCCGTTCCGCCCCGAGTTCCCCTACAACTTTATGCCAGATAGAGAACTGCAGAAGTGCTAGTCCTGCAAGTTTCTCAAGGGAACATCTGCTAGTCTCGAAAGGTAGGATGTGAGGTACTGGCGCAAATAATACCGTGAGGAGAGCGGTTGTGAGTCATGCATGGGTAGCTCGGTTGGTAGAGAACACTCCTCCAAAAAGCAAAGGCCCCCAGTTCGAATCTCGAGTTGGCACACTCTTGTGATCTGCGAGAAAGTCCAGTACGAGAAATTTTAATGTAGAAAGTATTCGCATGTATATGAAAGATACCTTCCAGGCAGCAAAATAATACATGTACAAATCTCGCACGGAATCCCTTGAATGCGAAGTCGCAAGTTCAATCTTATGTAAGGCTCATTTGATAGTGTTATCTCAACAGTTATGACTAGAAAAATAATAATTACCATTGACTCACCAGATGCATCAGGGATGTGACAGAAAATGAATGTCCGGAAGGTGCAAAAATCAACCTCCTATGGGATCTAGGTATTACGCTTCACAAAATGGACACCGTCAATATTCAATAAATGTTCAAAGCAAGACATTAACTTGAGGCACGAACACCGAATGAAAAATGGTGTGCCACAGTGGCCACGAAAGTTCGCACCATCAAACTCGAAGGCGAACTCTTGGGAGTTGCAAACTGAGCGGGACGTTCAGCTGGGTACCGATTCTTAAAGAATGCATAGAGAATCATATTGTTGCAATGGAGTGACGAGAACTGGTGGAACGTGATGGCATGCAATAGAATACGAAACAGTCTGTCGTGGAGCTTATCGTGAAACAGGCTATCCCTGAAGCCGCAGATACAGACAGTGCGATAATATGTTTTGTAGACACGGGAAAAACAAACATCCAGAGGCTGAATTTGTCCAGTGATTCCAGGTTGTTTCAACTTACGTCACACATTTTTTCAGAGGAATAGTTTGCTCTAAAGGCGTATGATTTTTACACTTACTCCAGGAATCAAGCAAAAGCCAGTTATTTTGGCTAGCTATTGGTCAAAAGCAGCGTTCATACCGTAGTTGTAATTCCATTACGCCCATTTTCCCACTCTTGGTATCTGTGACGTAAATATTCCTCACTGTCCTTACAAGATCACGCACACGAGAAAGAATAGTGAGGGGAAGAGCACCTCCAATTTCTAGCAGCACAATAAATAACTTTCCAGCCAATTTACCACCCATATTGAATGTCGGCATAATTGTATACGAATGCGTTAAGGCATTAATGTTAGTAGATCTTGGTACAACTCTCTTGGTACCTTTAATTCCCAGGGTTCCCCTATTCAAATCCCGACTGCTCACAGCTGAAAACAAATTCCTTACTAAACGAAGGGATAACTATCTTTATCTCATTTCTAAATTTTCTCACCGATTCCAGTTTGCTGTGCATCGTGAAACTGATGCCTCGATTGAAATTTCGTTATCTTACGTCTACCAATTTTGTAGCACTGTTTGAAGTTGTGAAAGCATCTACTGCTTCTCACGAAATCACTGTAATCTGTGTCACACGCAGCTTGATGTGCTTAAGGTATTAGCTCACCACCATGTGGATCCTGTAAATTGTATCGAGCATCCTTGAAACGCGCAAACACCAGTTTTTATGACAAGTGCACCATGTCCTCCCTTGAATAGCTGTAGCGTTACGCACTACATGGTCATACTGCGGCGGTCTTATTCGAAATGAACATATGTTCATAATTGTTTTTGTACTATTATGCGGATAATGTTCCATGTACGTAATTACACTACTGGACATTAAAATTACTACACCACGAAGATGACGTGCTGTCATGAGGAAATTTTCCAACCGATTTCTCATACACAAACAGCAGTTGACCGGCGTTGCCTGGTGAAACGTTGTTGTGATGCCTCGTGTAAGGAGGAGAAATGCTTACCATCACGTTTCCGCCTTTGAAAAAGGTCGGATTGTAGCCTATCGTGATTGTGGTCTATCGTATAGCGACACTGCTGCTCGCGTTGGTCGAGATCCAGTGACTGTTAGCAGAACATGGAATCGGTGGGTTCAAGAGGGTAATACGGAACGCCGTGCTGGATCCTAACGGCCTCGTATCACTAGCAGTCAAGGTGACAGGCATCTTATCCGCATGGCTGTAACGGATCGTGCAGCCACGTCTCGATCCCTGACTCAACAGATGGGGACGTTTGCAAAACAACAACCATCTGCACGAACAGTTCCACGACGTTTGCAGCAGCATGGACTATCAGCTCGGAGACTATGGCTGCGGTTGCCCTTGACGATGTATCACGGACAGGACCGCCTGTTATGGTGTACTCAACGACGAACCTGGGTGCACGAATGGCAAAACGTCATTTTTTCGGATGAATGCAGGTTCTGTTTACAGCATCATGATGGTTGCATCCGTGTTTGGCGACATGGCGGTGAACGCACATTGGAAACGTGTATTCCTCATCGCCATACTGGAGTATCACCCGGCGCGATGGTATGGGGTGCCATTGGTTACACGTCTCGGTCACCTATTGTTCACATTGACGGCACTTTGAACAGCGGACGTTACATTTCAGATGTGTTACGACTCGTGGCTCTACCCTTCATTCGATCCCTGCGAAACCCTGCATTTCGGCAGAATAATGCACGACCGCACGTTGCAGGTCCTGTACGGGCCTTTCTGGGTACAGAAAATGTTCGACTGCTGCCCTGGCCAGCATATTCTCCAGATCTCTCACCAATTGAAAACGTCTGGTCAATGGCGGCCGAGCAACTGGCTGGTGACAATACGCCAGTCACTACTCTTGATGATCTTTGGTATCGTGTTGAAGCTGCATGGGCAGCTGTATCTATACACGCCATCCAAGCACTGTTTGATTCAATGCTCATGCGTATCAAGGCCGTTATTTCGACCAGAAGTGGTTGTTGTGGGTACTAATTTCTCAGGAGCTATGCACCCAAATTGCGTGAAAATGTAATCACATGTCAGTTCTAGTATACTATACAGGGTTATTACAAACGATTGAAGTGATTTCACAGCTCTACAATAACTTTATTATTTGAGATATTTTCACAACGCTTTGCACACACATACAAAAACTCAAAAAGTTTTTTTAGGCATTCACAAATGTTCGATATGTGCCCCTTTAGTGATTCGGCAGACATCAAGCCGATAATCAAGTTCCTCCCACACTCGGCGCAGCACGTCCCCATCAATGAGTTCGAAAGCATCGTTGATGCGAGCTCGCAGTTCTGGCACGTTTCTTGGTAGAGGAGGTTTAAACACTGAATCTTTCACATAACCCCATAGAAAGAAATCGCATGGGGTTAAGTCGGGAGAGCGTGGAGGCCATGACATGAATTGCTGATCATGATCTCCACCACGACCGATCCATCGGTTTTCCAATCTCCTGTTTAAGAAATGCCGAACATCATGATGGAAGTGCGGTGGAGCACCATCCTGTTGAAAGATGAAGTCGGCGCTGTCGGTCTCCAGTTGTTGCATGAGCCAATTTTCTGCGGGGTACGCGTGAAACTTGCCCGCACGCGTTCAACCGTTTCTTCGCTCACTGCAGGCCGACCCGTTGATTTCCCCTTACAGAGGCATCCAGAAGCTTTAAACTGCGCATACCATCGCCGAATTGAGTTAGCAGTTGGTGGATCTTTGTTGAACTTCGTCCTGAAGTGTCGTTGCACTGTTATGACTGACTGATGTGAGTGCATTTCAAGCACGACATACGCTTTCTCGGCTCCTGTCGCCATTTTGTCTCACTGCGCTCTGACGGCAAAAACCTGAAGTGCGGCTTCAGCCGAAGAAAACTTTATGAGTTTTTCTACGTATCTGTAGTGTGTCGTGACCATATGCGAATGAATGGAGCTACAGTGAATTTATGAAATCGCTTCAATCATTTGTAATAGCCCTGTATTTTTCCAATGAATACCCGTTTATCATCTGCATTTTGGCTTGGTATAGCAATTTTAGTGTCCTGTAATGTATGTTTAATACCCGCTCCTTGGACTACAATTGTCCTTTACTACGTTTCATTGGAGATGAGATTGTGCCTCCCTGTCTGACAAAGATGATGAATTGCATGGCTCGACATCTGTTTCAGTATCACTTCCACTTGTTAAGCACGTATAGTCAGCATTGTACTCCCTCATGTACATTGTCCGCACTGTCGTGTGTATACGACATTACACACTTAACTGACTCATCATGTGCAATCACTAATATTTCATCTGCCACTTCTTTCTCACTCTACGAAATTCCTTGGGTTCCTTTCCGACGAAATGTCATCTTCGGCAACTCTTGTTGTAGACATAATGCAATGTTTGCTTTGTTTATCGTTGCCATTGTTCTGCTTTATATCACTGCTTTATAGAACTGTTGTGAGCTACTCGTCGACTAAGCAGTTCAACTACGCCCCGTAGCCTCATGCTGTGCTCACCTTTGTATACCTCTGCCCCCCCCCCCCCTATTGTCATTAGCAGGTAATCTTATGGTTGCATGGTAGACAATATGTGGGACGTCGAATGCTGCAGACATCATTGGCCTTTTGCGACCTCACACTCAAGGGATTCCTTGACGGTTTAGTGCGTTGAAAATATTACGCAGATGACCATTAAAACTGCAACACCAGGGAGGATAGGAAGCAACGAACTTTTACATATGGTAAGCACACATTTTTAAGCACACATTTTAGTATGAAGAATACATGACTAAATTAGAAAGTGATTTGTGAGCACACGATGTGAAATTTTTGCGCACAGAACTGCTACTTCTGGCACCTACGATGGCTCTAATCTGGCTGATACGTCATCCCATGTTGCTTGCTACTCTCTATGTCAGAGTTCGTCAGTCGTAGCGGCTGGTGGTTAGTGACGTGCCCGGGGCTTATCAATCCGTGACCAGTTGTTTTCAGTGTGTGGTACACCTGGGAAATGTTCTGGCCAGGAAAACAGTCCAACACCACCTGTATCGAGGCAAGCCAGAACAACAACTATCTTGCATAAATAAAGAAAACGAACCAACACAGCCGTATCATCAAAGAAATCTATTTCAACTGAGCATTTTCGGCCCAACGACTACGCAATCTTCAGATGAACCTATTTATTTATATCATTAGTTGCTGTGCCTGGCGTTGCCTGGGATGTTGAATATCTGCCACAAAAAGTGCCTAGCCATGTGCCTCGTTCATACTCTTTGTGAGCGCAAACAACATGGGAAACCGCAATTTCTTTAAATCTAAGGGCATACTTGAATCACTGGGTGTCAACTGAATGCGACAAATGCATTCCTCTTTATCTGCAGCATACATAGGAATCAGCTTCTGGGGTTCTGCTTCTGACTAAAACATTTTCTAGGGTATTCGCTCGTCCCGCGATCTAATGGCGACTGCTGGTACTATCTCCCAGACTGGTATTGCTGCTGTAATTTATTCTCGCGATAGGAATTACAGTCCGTTTACCACGACATATTTCGTTTCTTAGACATCTTATTTTCAATTATTTTATCACTGTTTAGTTTGTGTGTAGAAATTTGAAGTAAATCGGCCAAAAACTTTGAAGTAAAGCGGCCAGAACTTTTCAAGATGTTTGGCAATAATGTTTCTCCTCTTCCTTTTTCTTTTCTCGCTCTCTCTCCCTCTCCCCAGAACACCTTTGACCGTGTATAGCATTCTGGGCTCCTTCTCAAGCTCTAGATCTACGCCCTTCCTATAAGCTTCATCTGTCTCACTGCCTCCTTTCTCTCCAACCGTCCTTCCTATGTCACCATTCATAGCAGCAATTCCCGTACCTTTCTACCGCAGGTGCGCCCCAGGGCTCCATCCTTTCTCTTCTCCTATATCTCATGTACACCGCTGATGTGCCAAAACCACCCCTACCTGTCCATCTCCTTCAATATTCTGATGACACCGCCTTCCTTGTCCTCTATGCTACCCTTCAACGGTCCCAGTGTTCCCTCCATACCCACCTAAAGCAGTTAACTGCTTGTGGCAACCAGTTGCTCCTTCGAGCCAATCCTTCCAAAACCCAGCCAGTCACTATAGGACATACCACCGCCTTCTTCTGGCTCCATGATTCCTACCTCACCATCTATGATCGCCCTATCCAACTTATCCCCATCTTGAAATTCCTTGGCCTCATCTTGACCATCACCTCACCTGAACTCCCCACCTCCTTACCATCCAATGCAAAGCCTACAGTAGACTCTACCTCCTGAAACTCCTGTCTGGCCAGGCATGTGGATTGCATCCTTCTACCATCCTTCATAACTACAAATCCTTGATACATCCCATCGCTTGTTATACCAGTGATGCCTGAATCTCTGCCCCTCCTAAATTCTATAAAACCTTCCAAATCCTTTAACGCCATGCACTCATCCATCTCCCGTCCCCCACAAGGATCCTCTACGACCTCATTCCCTTCCCACATCTCCTCCTTTTCCTTGAACACATCCTTATCCTCTACACCAACCACTGCCTCGATCCGCCTCACCCCTTAGTGTCTCCTTTCCTCTCTACTCCCTCCCTGCTGCCACACCTTTACCGATGTGTCCCACTCTCCCTCAGTCTCCACACCCTGCACCTCCTTTCCCAATGGAGCTTCCGTCTCCCTATCCTGGATGATGTGCTTCACCCCAGTATTATACCTTCCAACTGTGACCCTCCTCTTCCCCTCCACTGCTCCCTTGGGGTTCTCTCCTTCGCCTTACCCCTCTGCTGTTTCCTCCCGCTTACCCCTGCCCACCCTTCTCACTTCTCCTCTCCAGTCCTTGCAGCAGCTTGGGGTAGCCGTACGTCCTGAGGCGCAGCTCCCCCCATCGGAAGTTCGAATCCTCCCTTGGACATGGGTGCGTGTTTTGTCCTTAGCGTAAGTTAGCTTAAGATAGATTAAGTAGTGTGTAAGCCTAGGGACCAATGCCCTCCGCAGTTTGGTCCTATAGGAACTTACCACCACCAGTCTTGCACTCCCTCCTACGCTGCTCCCCCACCTCCCCCACCCTCCCTGTCTCCCGGCCCTTAGTGTGCTACCGGCTTCACCACTTCTGACCCTTCCTGCCCCCATGCTCTGCCGACCTCCTTCTATCTTTCCTCTCTCCCTCCTCTCTGACCTCCTCTCCCGTGGCAGGTCCTTCCGATTTTAATCCAGTTATATTGTTGTGTATGTAACATCAGTTTTGTGTGTCGTTGTCCCATGTGGCTCTCATTATTGCGATCGCAGTTTTTGAATTTTGCTCTTCGTGCTGCCACTTTTTTGTATGTTTTAAGTCTCAATGTTTCCACTTCTCATGTGTAAACTTATCTTTGATCCCCATATTTTATGTATGTACCGTTTCTCCTGTGTTATTTTATGTAGTGCCTTAGCTGAAGAGCTGCGAATTGTGCCGCTGGCTGCCCACTCCTATTCACATGTCGCAGGGTTATGAAATAACGATAGAAGGGGGATAAAGCTCATTAGGGGATCGTGTAGATATTTGAAGTAAATTGGCCAAGAATTTGTAGAGAATTTGGTAACAGCCTTTCCCCTTTATAGATTAGATACACAAATATTTCAAATCAGATTACGAAATATTATATAGACAGTGATCTTCATTTTGTCTTGAAGGTAATGTGTGCCAAATTTAATGAAGGTCGGAATAAAATTGTAGTTTTGTATTAATTACAAACAAACAAACAGACACTCTTTTTTTATATATGTAGATAATCAGCCGCTGCCCGCGAGAACGATGGACCTCCACAACTTGACAATCTTGCGTCTGTTTGTTCAAGGATTACATCACCAAGCCCTCAAAAATAGAACACAGCCACCGCACTTATCATGTCAGAAATGTAATGGCTACTGTCCATGTTACAAGACTACAGGTGATCCGTGTTAGGTACCAAATGCCTTACCATCAGATCAGGTGCTGGGCCCACATGATTCGTGCCGCCGTACGCAGAACCTGGACTCGCTTGAAAAGACGACATGTTACTATTCCTGTCTCCGGTGTTGTCGGTCGATGTAGCATTGTCAGTGGGCCTTTCTCTTTCTGCTGCTGCATCAAGGAAAGACTCATCAGTGGTCACTATGCTGACAGTCTGTTGTAGTAGAGACGTCGTCGCATAGAGGATACTTGTCTGACTAAAGGTACGTGAGTGACATGACTGTCGGATTCCGCACTCCCGAGTGAAGCGTCCAGTCCTCTTGGGTGCCAGTCGATAGGGGATGCTGCTATCCTGCAGAGTGTCGAGTATGGCCCCCTGCATCCTTTGATTGCAGATTCACATTGTTAACCCCTGTGGTGTATGCAACATATAGAGTGTGGTTGCCTAATATTGTTTCCACAATGAAATTATCTTGCCTACAAATGATTAAAGTGACCCTGCCATTGACAGTCTACACCTAGGGATTTCCAGAAAACGAAATATCATGTTCTGGTTTTACTTCACTTCAGTTTAGCACAATAAAATCAATCGTTTCTATCGGGATGATAGAATGAATCACAATTTTATACCGTAAGTTGTCTCAGATAAACATGTAGGGTGCAAAATACAAAGTTCACAATGTCAGGTTCTACTCTACATGTAACTGAGAGACTGGCAGAAAATATGCACTAAAGCGCCAAAGAAACTGGTATAGGCATGCTTATCCAAATACACAGATATGTAAACAGACAGAATCCGCCACTGCAGTCGGCAACGCCTACACAAGACATCGAGTGTCTGGCGAATTGTTAGATCGGTTACTGCCGCTACAATTGCAGCTTATCAAGACTTCAGTGAGTTTGAACGTGGTGTTAAAGTCGGCGTAGGAGCGATGGGAAACAGCATTTCGGAGGTGGCGATGAAGTGGGGATTTTCCCGTACGACCATTTCACGCATGTACCGTGAATATCAGGAATTCGGTAAAACATTCTCCGATATCGCTGCGGCCAGAAGAAGATCCTGCAAGAACGGGACTAACGACGACTGAAGGGAATCGTTCAAAGTGACAGAAGTGCAACCCTTCCGCGAATTGCTGCAGATTTCAATTTTGGACCATCAACAAGTGCCAGCGTGGGAACCATTCAACGAAACATCATCGTATGGGTTTTCGGAGCAGAAAGACCACTTGTGTTTAAGCTAGATGACTGCACGACACAAAGCTTTACGCCTCGCCTGTGCCCATCAACACTGACATTGGACTGTCGATGACTGGACGAGTCTCGTTTCAAAGCGTATCGAGCGGAAGGACGCGTACGGTTAGGGAGCCATCCTCATGAATCCATGGACCCAGCATATTAGCAGGGGCTGTTCATGCTGGTGGAGGCTCTGTAATGGTATGGGGCATGTGCAGTTGGTGTGATATGTGACCGCTGATGAGCAGTTGGTGTGATATGGGACCCCTGGTACATCTAGTTACGACACTAACATGTGACACGTACGTAAGCATCCTGTCTGATCACCTGCATCCATTCATGTCCATAGTGCATTCCGAAAGACTTGAGCATTTCCAGCAGACCAATGCGGCACCCCGCACATTCAGAATTGATACAGAGTGGCTCCGGAAACACCCTTCTGAGTTTAGACACTTCCGACGCCCACTCCCCAGACATGAACATTATTGAGCATATCTGGGATGCCGTACAACGTGCCATTCATAAGAGATCTCCATCCCTCGTACTCTTACATATTTATGGACAGTCCTGCAGGATTCATGGTGTCGATTCCCTCCAACACTACTTCATACATTAGTCGAGTGCGTGCCAAGTCGTGTTGTGGCACTTCAGCGTGATCGCAGGGGCCCTACAGGATGTTAGGCAGGTGTACCGGTTTCTTTGGTTCTTCAGTGTCCATCACTTAAGGGAAACCAAAGTGCGATCTCTTTCCGTTTTTATTATTATTAACAACAATGACCAATACGAGTAACGTGTTTTTCATCATCTGTTGGGAAATTTTCAGAGCGATGGCATTGCGCCTTCTATGCTCAATCTTGGCATCCGTTTCATATCCCCTTTCATCTCTCGTGGAACAAACAAATAAAATCAACTGAGAGCTTCTCCTTGTCTCTAGAACGTGACGTGAACTGCCTGCGGAAAGCTGATGCGCATTCGGCGGGAAGTGTGCTCCAGTACTTCCCATGATAAAATTCCTTGCATGTTCAAATAATTTACGGGTTTGGTGCCGGGTGACGTCGTCGACCACCGCCAATATTTCGACAGGAGCACACCCTGCCATTCGCAAGGCACAAATGCAAAGAGGAAGAAATGTGCAAGAAAATTTAATACCTCGGTTCACAGAGGAGAAACAAGGAAGATACCACACGCAGAACAAGTGTTAACACAAACAAAGATAACCAACATCAGAAATATCGATAGTGACTATTAATCAACAGGTGAGGTAGCACTAATTCTGTCCCTCTGTTTTTTGATGAGAGACAGAGCCGGATTCCAAGCAGTATTTAAACAAAATCCATCATCTCTGTTAATAAGGTTGCTTGATAGTTTTATTTCAACAGCTTCCTTAATAACACTATCCCAATAGCTGGACGTGCAAGCCAGAATCTCCGTGTTGTTGTATTCCATTGGATGACCGGCGTCAAGGCAATGTTCTTCAATAGCGGATTTGCTCGGCTGTTGTAAGCGTGTGTGACGCTTATGTTCAATTCACCGGTCTTCCACAGTCCTAATTGTCTGACCTATATATGACATGCCACAACTGCAAGGAATACGATAGACCCCAGCCTTACGCAAGCCAAGACCATCTTTTACGGACGCCAACAGTGCCTTAATCTTAGAAGGTGGTCGAGAAACACATTTCACATTATATTTCCGCAAAATACGGCCAATCCTGTTGGAAATGCTTCCTGCGTAAGGCATAAAGGCCGTAGCCTTAGGTGCCACTTCGTTGCTGTCGTCACTCACCCGTTGCACAGAAGGCTGATAGCGCAACGCACGTTTGATCTGCCTCTCACTATAACCATTCTGACGAAAGGTGACTTTCAGATGTGCTAGCACAGCTGCCAAACTTTCAGGGTCTGAGATAACGTGAGCCCTGTGCACCAAGGTGCGAAGTACTCCTTCACGCTGAGCTGGATGGTGACAACTATCAGCTCGCAGATACAAGTCAGTGTGAGTGGGCTTTCTATAAACAGAATCTCCCAACGTACCATCAGTCTTCCTTTTGACCAACACATCAAGGAAGGGAAGACACCCATTCTTTTCTACCTCCATAGTGAACTGAACATTCGGGTGGATTGAATTCAGATGTTTCAAAAACCGGTTTAAATTCTCACTACCATCAGGCCAAACAACAAAAGTGTCGTCTACATATCTGAAAAAACACGCAGGTTTCAAGGTCGCTGACTCCAATGCACGTTCCTCAAAGTCCTCCATAATCAAATTCGCCACAATAGGTGACAACGGGCTTCCCATTGCAACCCCATCAGTCTGTTATAGTACTGACCATTGAATAAAAAGTAAGTGTAAGTCGGCACATGTCGAAACAGATTTGTTAACTCGCCACCAAACTTAACCTCAACTAGCTGCAACGAATCAGAGAGAGGAACGCGAGTGAAAAGAGAAACCACATCAAAACTGACTAAAATATCAGGGTCATTCAAATGCAATCCCTGCAATCGACGTAAGAAATCTGCAGAGTTCTTAATGTGGCATTCACAACTACCTACTAGTTGGCTCAACAAACTAGCAAGATGTTTAGCTACACGATAAGTCGGAGCACCAATATTAGAAACAATAGGCCTCAACGGGACAGCCTCTTTATGGACCTTAGGGAGGCCATATAATCTAGGTGGTACAGCACAGTAAGAATTAAGACTCTTGATAGTCTCCTGTGACAAAGAACTTTTCTTCAGGAGGTTATTTGTCTTTCTCTCAACACTCTTAGTAGGGCCAGCACCGATCTTGCGATACGCAGAATCAGAAAGTAGACACTGTATCTTTTGAATGTAATCGTGCTTGTTCAACAAAACGGTGGCGTTTCCCTTGTCCACAGGTAAAATAACAATATCAGGATCCATTCTGAGTGAACGTAAAGCAGCCGCCTCATCTGCTGTAACGTTACACTTGGGTGGACGGGCCCCAGTCAGCACACGACAAGCTTCCCTCCTAACCTCTTCCGGGGCAATGTAGACGATACGTTTGTTGTTAGGCCTCATGGTAGTGAGAATTTAAACCGGTTTTTGAAACATTTTAATTCAATCCACCCGCATGTTCAGTTCACTATGGAGGTAGAAAAGAATGGGTGTCTTCCCTTTCTTTATGTGTTGGTCAAAAGGAAGACTGATGGTACGTTGGGACATTCTGTTTATAGGAAGCCCACTCACACTGACTTGTATCTGCGAGCTGATAGATGTCACCATCCAACTCAGCGTGAAGGAGTACTTCGTACCTTGGTGCACAGGGCTCACGTTATCTCAGACCCTGAAAGTTTGGCAGCTGTGCTAGCACATCTGAAAGTCACCTTTCGTCAGAATGGTTATAGTGAGAGGCAGATCAAACGTGCGTTGCGCTATCAGCCTTCTGTGCAACGGGTGAGTGACGACAGCAACGAAGTGGCACCTAAGGCTACGGCCTTTATGCCTTACTCAGGAAGCATTTCCAACAGGATTGGCCGTATTTTGCGGAAATATGATGCGAAATGTGTTTTTCGACCACCTTCTAAGATTAAGGCACTGTTGCGTCCGTAAAAGATGGTCTTGGCTTGCGTAAGGCTGGGGTCTATCGTATTCCTTGCAGTTGTGGCATGTCATATATAGGTCAGACAATTAGGACTGTGGAAGACCGGTGAATTGAACATAAGCGTCACACACGCTTACAACAGCCGAGCAAATCCGCTATTGAAGAACATTGCCTTGACACCGGTCATCCAATGGAATACAACAACACGGAGATTCTGGTTTGCACGTCCAGCTATTGGGATAGTGTTATTAAGGAAGCTGTTGAAATAAAACTATCAAGCAACCTTATTAACAGAGATGGTGGATTTTGTTTAAATGCTGCTTAGAATCCGGTTCTGTCTCTCATCAAAAAACAGAGGAACAGAATTAGTGCTACCTCACCTGTTGATTAATAGTCACTATCGATATTTCTGATGTTGGTTATCTTTGTTTGTGTTGACACTTGTTCTGCGTGTGGTATCTTCCTTGTTTCTCCTCTGTGAAGCGAGGTATTAAATCTTACTGCACATTTCTTCCTCTTTGCATTTGTGCTTTGAGAATGGCAGGGTGTGCTCCGTCGAAATATCGGCGGTGGTCGACGACGTCACCCGTCAGCAAACCCGTAAGTTATTTGAACATTCAATTCGCCGGGAAAAGTTAAGGTCTCACAAATTCCTTGAAGGTCAGATCACGAACATCGTTTGTAACCCCGTGTATTCCTTTGTACTAAAAGGATGTCTTGTTCCACAGCTGACACACTTTCTCCAGATACGCTATTCGCACTGCAGGGGATCCGCGGCCTCCAGCATTGTAAACCGCCGCCTCCTCCCTGACAGGGCAGTAAATGCCCACCCCTCCAGGACGTGACAAGTCTCTTCTCTATAGCCGATAGACATGCAGTGCTACAGAAATTGTTAGTAATTAATTCTAGCCAGTATCAGCCAATGAAATGATTAATGTTCTGATTGTGCATCATGAACTGTGGTCAAATATAAATATAAATCGAAAAGAATATTCAGAAAATTAAATGGATGCTCGCAAAATCTTGCTGCCTTTCAACACAACATCATCGGAACCAATCAATGCGAGCAGCAATACCGCATATGGATAAACCACTGCCTCAAAATGGCTCTGAGCGTTATGGGACTTAACATCTGAGGTCATCAATCCCCTAGAACTTAGAACTACTTAAACCTAACTAACCTAAGGACATCACACACCTCCATGCCCGAGGCAGGATTCTAACCTGCGACCGTAGCGGTCGCGCGGCTCCAGACTGAAGCGCCTAGAACCGCTCGGCCACAACGATCGGCAAACCACTGCCTCAATAGGCGACAATCATCCACCTGTTGTAACCCTACATGTGGTGGCAGAAGTTCCTCTTTGCATGAGAATCATATGGATAAACAACTTGCAATTTATGAATGAGATACCCACTGTGTAATCTTTCCTTGTATACAGAAAGTAGATGGCATTACTCCTACTTACTTTGTATGGTTGCATTTCAATGCGAATCTCTTCCATCTCCAAGCATATAGTACATCTCACACTAATTTCAAGTTTGTTACGTGCCACCTTTATGGAGTTTCAATAATTTTACTGATCAGTTGTGTAAGTCCACATTTTAAAGTACTAGGATTTGTATGTCTGGTGATTAGTAAACAGTTGTACAGAGCCTTAGCACCCTTCTCGAAAGTAATGAGTTGGAATGAGCGGCACCATTACAGCACAGCAGGGAGTGGAAGATATTCTATCCCCGTTTTGCTGTCCTTCATGGCAAGCAATCCTGGGCTTGTATTTCAGCAAGATAATGCCCGCCCGTACACGGCGAGAGTTTCTGCTGCGTGTCTTCGTGCTTGCCGTACCTTACCTTGGCCGGCAAGGTCGCCGGCTTACCCCCAATTGAGAACATTTGCAGCATTATGTGCAGGGTCCTCCGACCAGCTCAGGATTCTGACAATTTAACGCAGTAATTGGACCAAATGTGGTACGACAGCTCTCACGAGAACACCCAAAAACTCTACCAAACGATGCCAAGCAGAATAACTATTTGCAAAAGGGGCAGAGGTGCACCAGCGCGTTACTGACTTGCCCCATTTGTGAAGCCCTTTCTCTTATATAAATCAACCATTTCTTTTAATTCTTACCATTTGCTTGTCTGTACATGTGCATCCACACCTACGGTTACCGTCTCAGTCTGATAATTCCTTCGTGGTGTGTCTTTTTTTGTCTTACAGTGTATATATAGCGTAAAGTCTGTTATTACATAGGGAAGCTAGCGACTAACTATCCTTCTTAAAGCCTCGTTAGCATCTTGTTAATACATTGCGGCTATAACGGAATATAACACTAGACTTCATTGGTTTTTATAATAACCTTCATATAGTAAGAAAACGGCGCCCCGGGTTTAAGCAAGAGAAATAACACGACAACGTGCATTATATACTGAAGAGCCAAAGATGCACCTGCCTAATATTGTGTAGGGCCCCCGCAAGCACGCAGAAGTGCCCACCACGACGTGGCATGGACTCGACTAATGTCTGAAGCAGTGCTGGAGGGAACTGACACCATGAATCCTGCATAGCTGTCACATGTACATAGAGTACGAGAGGTTGGAGATTCTTCTGAACAGCACGTTCCAAGGCATTCCAGATATGCTCAATAATGTTCACGTCTTGAGAGTTTGGTGGCCAGCGGAAGTGTTTAAACTGATAAGAGTGTTCCTGGAGCCACCCTGTAGCAGTTCTGGACGTGTGGTGTGTCGCATTGTCCGGCTGGAATTGCCCAAGTTCGTCGGAATGCACAGTGGACATGAATAAATGCAGGTGATCAGACAGGATGCTTGTGTACGTGTCACATGTCAGAATCGTATCTAGACATATCAGGGATCCCACATCGCTCCAACTCCACACCCCCCACACCATTACAGAGTCTCCACCAGCTTGAACAGTCCCCTGCTTACATACAGGGCCTATGGATTCATGATGTCTCCATACCCGTACACGACCATCCGCTCGACACAATTTGGAACGAGACTCGTCCGACCAGGCAGCATGTTTCCCGTCATCATCAGTCCAATGTCGGTGTTGACGGGTCCAGGCGAGGCGTAAAGCTTTGTGTCGTGCAGTCATCAAGGGCACATGAGTGGGCCTTCGGCTCCGAAAGCCCATATCGATGCTGTTTCGTTGAATGGATCGCACGCCGACACTTGTTGATGGCCCAGCATTGAAATTTGCAGCAATTTGTACTTCTGCCACGTTGAACGATTCTCTTCAGTTGTCGTTGGTCCCACTCTTGCAGGTTCTTTTTCCGTCCGCATCTATGTCGGAGAGTTAATGTTTTACCGGATGCCTGATATTCACGGTACACTCGTGAAATGGTCGTATGGGGAAATAGCCACTTCATCGCTACCTCGGAGATGCTGCGTCACATCGCTCGTTCGCTGACTTTTACACCACGTTCAAACTCACTTAAATCTTGATTATCTGCGATTGTAGCAGCAGTAGCCGATCTAACAACTGCGCCAGACACTTTTTCTCTTATACAGGCGTCTCCGACAGCAGCGCCGTGTTCTGCCTGTTTACATTGTATTTGAATAAGCATGCCTATACCAGTTTCTTTGGCGCTTTAGTGTAGTAATTATTGTGCTGCAATGTCATAACTTCGCATTATTTTGGTGCCTCGTGAGAGAGAGCAACCAGACATCTAGTAGCTGCGTCCCTATTACAGGCATGTGACGCGGCTGGCAGCGTGGCGGGACTAAAATTAGCGTTCCGCTCTGGCACAGCCCACGCCACGCGACCTACCGCATGCTCGCCGCTGCGTGCTGCACCCGCTGCGTCTGTGAACGGCTGGGCGGGTGTCCGTGCTGAATGAGGCGGGTACCCGTCCGTGGCAATCACGCTGCCGCAGTCAGCTGAGGAGTTGTCACTAGGCGCGCATGTGTTCCGCTGGGTGTACCGTGCGGCTCCTGGGGAGATGGGGAGTATGTCATCACTCGTCAGTTCAAATGGTTCAAATGGCTCTGAGCACTATGGGACTTAACATCTGAGGTCATCAGTCCCCTAGAACTTAGAACTACTTAAACCTAACTAACCTAAGGACATCACACACATCCATGTCCGAGGCAGGATCCGAACCAGCGACCGTACCGGTCACGCGGTTCCAGACTGTAGCGCCTAGAACCGCTCGGCCACACCGGCCGGCACACTCGTCAGTAACTGTGGAATCAGCGCCATGCGTACGTCAGGAAAGTATCGAAACATTCAGTTACCTAGGATTAATACAGTCGAATAAAAGTGGGATACAGAAGGAAATTCGACAAAGAATAACAAATGCGAACAGGGTGCACTACAGTTTAAACCACCTCCACTCCACCCATGTATCCCAAGAGGGCAGAATAAAGGAATATACAACTGCACATGTCATTATTGTGACCGGTTATATTATATAGTTCTAAGACATGGGCAAGTACACAGACAATTAAGAGTGTGTCCATGGATTTGAGGGGAGGATTTTAAGGAAAATTTATTGTCCTGTATACAATACAGAAACTGGAAGATAAGAAAGAAGGTGCAATGAAGATCTGTATCGGTGGTTTAAGAAAGCTCATATTGGGAGAGTGATTGCAAGAGGAAGACTATAGTTCGCAGGACATGTTCCCCGAGCAGAGAGAACTCTCCCTAGAAAAGAGTATTGGTACATCAGCCAACTGGTAGACATCCAGAAAGTGGTCCGCGTACCAGATGGAATGACAGGTCAAATGACGTTGGAAGAAGCAGGTGCAACAGCCAGTATTGAGGATGCCCGAAACAGAAGTAAGTAGACAAATATATGAAATCTATTTTTGTGATGTTACAATCCTATTTAATAATGACTCATGCATTTCATCATTTCGTTATGATTTATGTTTATGAATTTGTTTATATTTGTCTTTGCCATGTGCATGGCCTGTTCATGTGCAATAAATGATGATGATAATGATGAACAGGTTCAAGAAAACGGTCCCTGAGACGACAAGGCGCAAAAAAAGGTCATACAGACATATGGCTGGAAACGCGTTCCCAGGGAGACACACCCATCTTTCATAGTGACTCTGGTATCGGCAGCAGCCAGACGACCATGTGGAACATTCTCTGCAATAGCTCCCACTATCCGTGTCACTTACATCGCGGATGGCGACGGTCTGTCGCTGGTTACACGCCCAGGCCACTGCAGAGTGAAAATTTCATTCTGGAAACATCTCCCAAGCTGTGGCTAATCCATGTCTGCGTAGTATCCTTTTTTCCAAGAGTGCAACTCTTGAAAGTTTCGCACGACAACTTCTGTGAAGTTTGGATGGTAGGAGACGAAGTACTGTCCGCAGCTCGTGGTCTTGCGGTAGCGTTCTCGCTTCCCGCACCCGGGTTCCCGGGTTCGATTCCCGGCGGGGTCAGGGATTTTCTCTGCCTCGTGATGACTGGGTGTTGTGTGATGTCCTTAGGTTAGTTAGGTTTAAGTAGTTCTAAATTCTAGGGGACTGATGACCATAGCTGTTAAGTCCCATAGTGCTCAGAGCCTTTTGAACCATTTGAGACGAAGTACTGCCAGACGTAAAGCTGTGAGGACGGCTCGTGAACTGTGCTTCGAGAGCTCAGCCAGTAGAGCACTTGCTCGCTAAAGGCAAAGGTCCCGAGTTCGACTTTCCGTCTGGCACACAGATTTAATCCGCCAGGAAGTTTCAGTTACTAAGATGGTGTGATTTGTAGGCAATCATTTTCCCAGCTCTTGGAGCATCTTCGTCAGGTACTAGGTCATCTTAGGGAGGCAGGTCCCATTGATAGAACTAGTAAAGTCAGTCTTGCACATGCTGAAATATTCTTTTTGGCCATCTCGTTTCAGCAGAAAGGGTTAAGATCGATCATGAGCGGAATGGAGATATTCAGGATTTTCCTCATCATAAGAAGGGTGTAGCAAGATTTATTGGCATGATAAATTTCTTTAGGAACTTTATTTCTGGTTTTGCCCCGATCGCGGCACCCCGTAACCATCTAAGGCATTTGGGGACAAAGGCAACAAGCTGCTTTTGATGCCAAGTAAATCGCCTTGAGTAATGCTCCCGTATTCGCTATCCCGGATTTTCAGCGCAAATTTATGTTACAATCTGATGTCTCTAATTCCGGAAGGGCTGAGGTCTTACTACAAGAGTACCAAGGGGACCGTAGCTTGATGATGTGCTCTTTGCTGGGGAGCTGAAATATTGTGTATACGAACTTGAGGCATTGACCGTGCTTTTAGGACTTGAAAAGTTTAAGTTTTAGCTCGAACACCAAAACTTTCATTTAGAAACTGATAATTAGAGCCTAAACTGGATGTTGGCTCGCCCCCACAAAACTGGACGGATAGATCGCTGTGCAGTCTGAATCTCAGCCTTTAGTTTTTCTGTGCAGCCTTTAAAGGGAAATAGGGACCAGGTAGTGTGGATGCGTTAAGTCGGGTTTTTTATCGGGAGACATGAGAAAGAGGAACAATTCTGGGAAGAAAGGAAGTCGGAGTTTATAAGCACCCTGTTGACTCAGATACACGCTCTCTTCCAGAATATCAGGGAAAAACAGGGTTAGGATTCCAGGACTGCCGTCATGAAGGATCAGTTGCGTCAAGGGCTAGATGCTCAATCCATTGTTCAAACAAAGAGGCAGTATGCCGTCACACGAAATATGGCAGACAGCTCAATACTTGCCTTCCCTAAGAAGTGCTTCCCTCTGTATTTCACTATTTTCATTCTTCCCCTCGTGGTGGCCATTTGGGAATTTGAAATGAAGATTAAACAAACTCACATATGGTCCTGATTAAATTCAGATGTAAGAAAACTGGTAGGTCAGTGCCAGCAATGTCAGGCCACTAAACCTAATCCCAGTACTCACCATGGTTTGCTCCAGTCCAGCAGGAAGGAGAGGCCTATGGAGAAACTGTCCGTTGATTATAAAGGTCCACTTACAACGACCAAACGAGGACGAAAAATAGTGGTGGTCGATATGTTTACCAGCTTCGTGTTTGACTAAGCGATGGTAGCAGGTTTGACTATTCCCCATTACAGTAAGATCTTTTCCTATTTTGGCCCACTTAGGGTTTCCGTCAGTGATAACGCCACTATTTTCACATCAAGGCAGTGTAACAAGTTTTGCTTTGGGAATGCCGTAAATCACATTACAACCATCCCGTACTGCCCCCACCCCACCTTTGCTGAGCGACTGAATAGGAACTCGATGCCAACCAAACTTATTTTCGCATATCCTTTAAATTTCCCTATTTGCAGCCTCTGGACAATTAACGACCTCCTTCTGGATGAAATGATACTATGAAGCAGAACTGGAACAGGGCTATCATCGACATCCGCTCAGCACATCGGCGGAGTGCTCAGAGGTACAACAAGGAGGCGGCCGCCTCTGTTGCGCCTGGGAGATCGAGTTAATACACTCATGGTCATAAATTAAGGATAACTGCAAAATGTGGTGCCACACAATGTGGCACTACACAAAACTGGCACTAATAGAATAGGCACATAGGGAACGCACACGACACAGATGTGTAAGTCCACGGTATTGGGGATAAGTTGAGAAAACCGTCCCGAAACACATTTGCTACAAAACGCCACTGTTTCCTACGCATGTACCCCGACATCAGTATGGGATATGATCACCATGCACACGTATACAGGTCGCACAGCGGATTGATATACTCTGGATCAGGTGGGCGAGCAGCTGCTGGGGTATAGCCTCCCATTCTTGCACCAGTGCCTGTCGGAGCCCCTGAAGTGTCGTAGCGGTTTGAAGACGTGCAGCTATACGTCGACCGAGAGCATCCCAGACGTGCTCGGTGGGGTTTAGGTCTGTAGAACAGGCAGGCCACTCCATTCACCTGATATCTTCTGGTTCAAGGTACTCCTCCATGATGGCAGCTCGGTGCGTTATCATCCATCAGGAGGAAGGTGGGACCCACTGCACCCCTGAAAAGGCGACATACTAGTGCAAAGTGACATCCCGATACACCTGACCTGTTACAGTTCCTCTGGCAAAGACATGCAGTGGTGTACGTGCACCAATCATAATCCCACCCCACACCATCAAACCACGACCTCCATAAAGGTCCCTTTCAAGGACATTATGGGATTGGTATCTGGTTCCTGGTTCACGCCAGATGAAAACCCGGCGAGAATAGCTTTTCTGACTATAATTGGACTCGTCCGTGAACATAACCTGGGACTACTGTTCCAATCACCATGTACTGTGTTCTTGACTCCAGGCTTTACGGGCTCTCCTGTGACCAGGGGTCAGAGCAATGCACCTTGCAGGTCTCTGGGCGAATAAACCATGTCTGTTCAGTCGTCTGTAGACTTTGTGTCTGGAGACAACTGCTCCAGTGGCTGCAGTAAGGTTCCGAGCAAGGCTACCTGCAGTACTCAGTGGCCGTCTACGGGCACTGATGGTGAGATATCGGTCTTCGTGTGGTGTTGTACACTGTGGACGTCCCATACTGTAGTGCCTGGACACGTTTCCTGTCTGCTGGAATCGTTGCCATAATCCTGAGATCACACTTTGTGGCATACAGAGGGCCCTTGCTACGACCTGCTGTGTTTGACTAGCCTCCAGTCGCCCTAGTATTCTACCCCTCATAACGTCATCAATATGTGTTCTTTGAGCCATTTTCAACACACAGTCACCGTAGCATGTCTGAAAACGTCTGCACACATACTCGCTGCATCGTACTCGGATATGCACCAACACATGTCTGCGTATGTGGACTGCTGCCAGCGCCACCGTGCGACGACCGCAGGTCAAATGCACCGCATGGTCATACCCCGAGGTGATTTAAACCCGCAAACCGCCCACCAGAGCGTTGTTTCAACATGTTTCAGCATTATCCTTAACTTATGAGCATGAGTGTATTAAGGACCTGTGAGCGCACAGCAACAGAGATAAGAACATCTCAGCCAGGAATGCTTCCACGTTTCATAGGTCCATCCCAGGCTGCTGAAAAGCCCGTTCCTGTTAGTTTTGTAGTGAAGATTCTTCTGAAGACTGAGAAGACACGTAAGATCCAACAGGGGTTAAGTACAGGCTCGATCCTTGGTCAGCTGCAAAAAGTCCCCTCTCTCACCTTTACTTTAAGGCGGCAAAGACTGAACCGTGTAAGAACAAGTACCAATGGTCATTACGCTCACCTTCCTATGCTGAGCGAGATGTGCGACTTCCCTGACCAGACAAGAGCGGGCATTGGCGCTGAAGGCGATTCAAGCGGCTCCGCCGGTTTGAAAGAGGAAGTCTGAGACTACAGCGAGTATGAGCAGTTTTCTTCGTGCCTACTGACTGCTCACAACACCGAAAGACGGCTTTGGCGGTGGCTGTCTGTGAGGCGGCGCGTTGATCCACATTAGTGTTGATACTCAAGCTGAGCTGTTTATGTGAAATAGTTTCTCGGAGGGAAGGCAGCCCGGCTTTATAAATGTTGGTCTACGTCTGTTACGAATGTGGACTGGGCACCGCCGACAAAAACTGCATGCTGAGCACTTTGTAAACTGTGCAGTTCCTGTGTTGTCGGAGGTGGTTAGTGAGGTTCTCCACGACAGACTTTTATAGTCGCCGTCATAGGAATTAGACTTCAGCGAGCTTGAATGTCAAGTTGAAGAGTTTGGAAAGGGAGAGACTGTACTTGGGCTCTTCTGGTAGTACCATTATTCTCTGTACCAAGTTAACAGTATTCTCCGATATTCTAAGGATAACTCATAGATTTAATGGTTATCTTGTACTAGCTAGATGTATGTGCTTGCCCCGGTTTGTCGTTTTATATATAGCGTTTAAGACTGTAGATCTTAAGGCTATGCCTAATTGTGTGTTTTGTTTGTTGTAGTACCGGCCCCTATTATCTAGCTTTATAATTACTGTTTTTTAGGGCCTTGCTGGCTCGCCATCGAAGTCCCAGTCAATAAACTCTTAAAGGCTGTTGACTGGGCTCCATGTACTCGACTGAAGTTCCTAGATGGTCAGCAACAAGTGGAAAGCAGTTTATGGTGACTGGGATCTGAATGGTTTTGCAGTTAAAAAAAATAAATTTTCGTCCTTATTTAGTTAAGGCATTTTACGTGCAGGCTTGATGCAACTTGGTATTTCGTCGAGCTGTTTGGTATCTCTGCTATTTTTCCTTCTAAAAACCGCGGTTGACTAAGTTATCTGTATCTATTTGTTATATTCATAACATAATTATTCAATGCAGTAAGTCATCTTCTGCTCAAACCTTGGGAAATGTGCATCCAACTGAAGTTGTCTTTAAAAGTATTGTTTTTTTCCTTATCTAACATTTCTCGTATAGTTGTTATTGAAATTCCAGTGGCTTCTTGTTCATTTGATAGCCTTCAGCGTGATCAGTCATTCATTTTTTTAAATTTTCATGGGTGTTCTAAATTATTGGTGTTTTTAGATTAAACTCTTTGTCAGTGCGACAAAGAAATTATCAATAAAGTCTTGTGCGGTATTCCTGGCAAATACATACATACATCTCTGCCAGCTTTCTCACCAACTTCCTCCCCCCCCCCTTATCGCCAATAACTGATAATCTTCGCCTTTTCCTATGAAAAGAAGAAACATAAGAAAGAAGGCAGTGATGTGCGCTCTACCTTATTTGTGGCGAACATTATCTCAAGCCGAGATTAATCGCTGAATTAATCTCAACATTTTGATAAATACTTCACGAATATAATTTCCATGCACGGTGGAACGCGGACAGCATGTGAGATGTTACACGTCTATCTACACTGCACCCACCTGTGGGTTACAGCGAATCTCCATGGTATGAAGACAGCGGACCATCAACACCGGTTCGCAATTATATTAACACCGGTTCAATCTCAGAGTGTGGGCGGTAATTATTACCGTACGGCCAGTCATCCTCCCACAACGCCTCAAAGGGGAGGCGTGTCTGCACTCCCTGCGGGTGACCTTGCCTGCCCTGCTGGAAGACGTGCCACTGGTGGCACGAAGAGTAATGCTGTCACTACATAACGGTGTTCCAGCTCACTGCCATCTTAAGTGTGGAGCTAAAAAACAATAGAACACTCCAAATTTCCTGGCGTTTTCTTACTTGTGTCTTCAGTCACTGAAACCTGCGCTGTCAAAGATCTTTCATCTCCCGCTACAACTGGGTGTACTTCCCTTGCAACGCATTTCCTCCATGTGTTCATATGAACTTCTTTGTTTCTTATTCTCTCAGAAGTCGTTTACTGTAGTTCGTCGTCATTTAGCAAATCCCACTGTATATACGAGTCAACAACAACAAGTTGACATCCTGACGCATCTGTTTTCTAATGGTACATATCCACTATAACGTCCTAGCTGCTATACTTCCATTGTTCGCCATCTCGTGTATCCCTTCTTTTGCTCTTGTTCTATACCTGGATTCGGTATGGATCGGGAAAGTGAATTCCGGTTGATAATAAGCATTTTTTGTTATTTTGTTATCAGTATCCTGTTGTCAATATACACTAAAAGAAATGTAGGGAGTCATTCTTTCCCTATGCTCTGAAGAGAGTAAAGCTGTGGAGAATATTCGCAGAATGCAGCTGCCGTATGGCGATAGCTGTTTTAGAAAACAGAAAATTTACGAATTGATTTTTTGCGCATGAGATGAACGCTAGCAAAGGTTCAGAAAGTTCAGCAAAACTCTAAATTATCACTAACCGTGTGCTCCTTGCGTTCCACGTCAACTAACCGACAACCACAAACACGAACGTTTGGAAATGACGAAAATATACACAAGCCCGTCGATGAGACGTGAGACCAACATTACGAAGCACCCAGTAACCGGCAGAGCATGGTACGGAGGGGCTGTTAAGTTTTTCATGTGTCCATCGTGTACTCCTTCGTGGTAAGCACACTGGAAAAAGCATAATATGTCTGGGCTTAGTTAATCTGTGGACATTCGTGCAGTTTGGTCTCTGATTTCAACAGCACGAAGCACGTACAGCCATACGCATACATACGATCGTTTGTAGTAGGTGTCTTTCGTATGACCTTTCATATGCCATAACGAGATACACTATGTGATCAAAAGTGTCCGGACACCCCCAAAAACATACTTTTTCATATTAGGTGGATTATACTGCCACCTACTGCCAGGTACTCCATACCAGCGATCTCAGTTGTCATTAGACATCGAGAGAGAGCAGAATGAGCGCTCTGCGGAACTCACGGACTTCGAACGTGGTCAGGTCATTGGGTGTCACTTGTGTCATACGTCTGTACACGAGAGTTCCACACTCCTGAACATCCCTAGGTCCACTAGTTGCGATGTGATAGTGATGTGGAAACGTGAAGTGATACGTACCACACAAAAGCGTACAGACCGAACTCGTCTGTCGACTGACAGAGACCGCCGACAGTTGAAGAGAGTCGTAATGTTTAATAGGCAGACATCTATCCAGACCAAGACACAGGAATTCCAAACTGCATCAAGATCCACTGCCAGTACTATGACAGTTAGGCGGGAGGTGAGAAAACTTGGATTTCATGGTCGAGCGCCTGCTCATAACCCACACATCAAGTCGGTAAATGCCAAACGATGCCTCGCTTGGTGTAAGGAGTGGAAAAACATCTGAAGTGACGGATCACGGAACATAATGTGGCGATCCGATGGCAGGGTGTGGGTATGGCGAATGCCCAATGAACGTCATCTGCCAGCGTGTGTTGTGCCAACAGTAAAATTCGTAGACGGTGGTTTTAGGGTGCAGTCGTGTTATTCATGGAGGGGGCTTGCACCCCTTGGTGTTTTGCGTGGCATTATCACAGCACAGGCCTACATTGATGTTTTAAGCACCTTTTTGCTTCCCACTGTTGAAGATAAATTCGGAGATGGTGACTACATCTTTTAACACGATCGAGCACCTGTTCGTAATGCACGGCCTGTGGCGGAGTGGTTAGACGACAGTAACATCCCTGTAATGGACTGGCCTGCACAGAATCCTGACCTTAATCCTATAGGACACCTTTCGGACGTTTTGGAACGCCAGCTTCATGCCAGGCCTCACCGACCGACATCCATACCTCTCCTCAGTGCAGCATTCCGTGAAGAATGGGCTGCCATTCCATAAGAAACCTTCCAGCACCTGACTGAACGTATGCCTGCGAGAGTGGAAGCTGTCATCAAGGCTAAGGGTGGGCCAACACCATACTGAATTCCAGCATTACCGATGAGGGCGCCACGAACTTGTAAGTCATTTTCAGCCAGGTGTCCGGATACTTTTGATCACATACTGTAGTGTGCCGCCGAAGATACGGATGTGACACGATACCGGTCTGTCGTATAAAATTAAAATATAAATCTTATGTAGGCAATGTCGACATTTTATTCGCCAAAAATGAACTTCCTGCGTTTCATACGAGCTGCAGTGAACCAACTGTCAGGAAAAACAAAGTAAGAAGGTGTTGCCTGTGGTGTGTTGCGTACTGTGACTAATCCACCTCACGCATTAACGACTGATTGGAAATGGTATGTTCCTTCTAAGGAAAAGACCCTCTTTGTGACTTTTGTTTATGGTTATTCATTGTTGGTGAAGTCTTGAAACACCTGTCCAAATACAACATACTATGAACAGCTCGAGATTTAGAAATTAGATATGATTTTCGATATAATGAATAACAAAGAATTTCTCGCAGAAAAACTACACCATGATCTTTTGTAACACTTCGTGAGCATTTTTTGCGTTTTAAAAACGTGGAGGCTGACGTTTATTGGTCACGTAAACTGGGTGCACGAAAATGGTTTAACCAAATAGATATTCATCTAATTGGAAGAAGAAAAAACAACACTACAATACGGATAAAGGAAGTTTTAGAAAGTCGGACTTCACAGAGACCCAAATGTTTCAAGCTGAGGGAAGACCTAGAAGAACTGGCCGAACTTGGACAGAACAACAAAGTAATCAATTCAGCAGATACGTAATGGACCACTGGAGACATAGGAAACTTCAGACAAAGGGAAAGAAGAAGAAATAAAGATGTAGTGATCCATTCGTTTGCTGTAGTACTAGTAACACTGTCATAAACATGTGTAAAATTTACTATATCTTTATTGATATAAAATGAAAGATTATAGCATTACCGGTTTTGTTTGATTTGTAAGTTTATCGCAAGACATTGTTTATTCGTTTTAAACAGGCAACCGACACTCTTCATTGTGTCGGAATTCAAGGTATTGTTATAGATATTGCCATGCTTAACTTGTAAATATACGCTGAGCTCCTAATCCACACTGGATAGGATATGAGAACGAACACGTTTTGTCTCGCACGGAGCATTCGCGTGGAGTAATCGCACTATGGCGTACAAAGCCAAGAGTGTCGAGATCTAATTGGAACCGCGGGCAGTCAGCGCCCAAACAGGGTGTCCGTTGTTTGCTCGTTTTCTGTGAGTGACAAATTCTGACAGCAAGGGCCCACAGACAGACAGCTTCAACACGAACAGCATCATTCGAACGTTCAGCCGAATGTATAACCTCATGTTAGGCAAACTTCAGTACATACCAAGTGACTGACCTTGCAAATTGTGCTTCACAAGATTAACACGAAGGACGAACAACATAAATAGCTGCAGACAATGTAAAAGGCTGGCTTAGCCGGTCGTAGTGGCCGAGCGGTTCTAGGCGCTACAGTCTGGAAACGCAAGACCGCTACGGTCGCAGGTTCGAATCCTGCCTCGGGTATGCATGTGTGTGATGTCCTTAGGTTAGTTAGGTTTAAGTAGTTCTAAGTTCTAGGGGACTGGTTACCTCAGAAGTTGAGTCCCATAGTGCCCAGAGCCATTTGAACCAAAGGCTGGCTTCCAACTGCCGGAAATAGAAAAACAAAAACCATAGTTAGTTGCTATGATAACAATTGGTCACTGCAGAGAACATGAAATAACGGAAGTAGACGAAACTGAAAGCTGCACTTGTTTATAGTGGACAGAAGAGAGATTGTCTTAAGCCGGGCAGGGATAAGCAGGCATACCTATAACCATGCCTTTATTTATTTCCATCACTAAAAGTTGCTTTGTGTTGTTTAGAAACACTCTGTAATCATGAAATGGGTATGATAAACGATTTTAGCCCATAGAGTATGGCCCATACGAAATATCTCACAATTATGAGTTGTTTGTCGCTCTCAGCCTAATAGTCCTCCTCATCCCCTCTTCGAGATTTCTGGAGTCAACAGCTTCCATGACATCTGTCACCCACATACTTCATACCTCTGACGATCTACTACCATCCATTCGTTCTGAATTACCATACCCCTCAAACAGCGCCTATGAGGTTCCCTTCTATTACCATAAATTTTCTAATGTTACTTCATCTCTATAAGATCTAATCCCGAGTTTCCAGGACATCGAAAAGGATAGCAATTAATCTTTTTCTCTCTTTATTACTTCCCGAACTTCTGACCAATATACACATACAATTTCAACTATTTAGTTCTACATAATCGTTTTACTTTAATAATGTTGTTAATTCAAAAATTCTATATTTTAAAAGTAGAAGTACATTTAATAGCGTCCGGAACCGCGCTGTTGCTACGGTCGCAGGTTCGAATCCTGCCTCGGGCATGGATATGTGTGATGCCCTTAGGTTAGTTAGGTTTAAGTAGTTCTAAGTCTAGGGGACTGATGACCTCAGATGTTCATAGTGCTTAGAGCCACTTGAACATTTAATAGCAAAATTGCCAGCATCCAAATCGTGCTGTTCGTCACTAACCGCTGTCATATCATCAGTTTATTTTGTGTTTATTTTTAAATCTTATACGTGTTATTGTTTAGCTTACTTAGCCTATAGCTAAAGTCGTCAAGTTGTTTAGCAATTATTAACTGAGCATCGGCCAAACGGATATGATCGTTGGCTTCCACGGCCAGTGTTAATTGTCACACAACCGCATCGGAAATGTAGATTTCATCAGCATCTCAGTAGCTTACACAAAAACATACGCTTCACTCTAAAAGTAGAAAATAACGTCGCGTTTTATCTGGATATAGAAGTGCACAGAAACTCTAGCACCAACTAGAATACAGGGTGTAAAGGAATGCATGCGGAATCGCACCGCCATCCACCACAAAAGACCTCTACGCTACGTACGCGGACGCCCAGAGTTCACTGGCTAGCGACGTTCCGACATGAACTGAACGAGCCGCGGACTACATTCCGTGTGAGTGGATATGGCAACAACAATATACAACTAGTTATGATATGCAGTGAAGATAAAACAGGCAAAGGAACGGGGGAACCTCGTCCCGTTGTCAGTGACCGTGTAGGCCAGTTACTGCGCCGCGGAAGATTTAAACCAGTATTATAAACAAGACACAAGATCCGAGATCCGTTGAGGTCCACGAAGGACTCCCGTGAAGTCTACGTTGGTGGAACCGGCAGAGCAGATTAGCACTCGCAAGTCAAAGCATGTACACTACACACGATTGGGGTAATCCAGCAAATCAGCTATATGTGATTACATAGGCTTTCCCGGCGTAATAAGTCTTGAAAGTCTCTTCGGGTTTGCTGCCGGATCCTAAAATAAACTTGACTCAATATTTCGGCGATCCAACTGTTCGCCATCTTCAGGAAATGCTGCTTCTGCTGATGAGTCCCGCTGAGAACTGACGCAAGATCGCAATTCGACGTCCTATATAGGCCACCGTTCAGTACACGGCGCATGCGCCGCCCATCACGGTTTCTGCCTTACAAAACAGGGAGGTGGCGCCGCCCTTAGTGAAACACTGCTGGCAGCGATATATCGCAATCCATGCCGCACCGAAGAACGTTCAGGTTTGATGCAAGATAATACGGGATTCCACGTTTTGCTAAGAGGAAACCCATTGTCTCTGTTGATTAAATTATCAGCCAACCTAATTTCAATCGCCTCTTTATAGACACTGTTCCAAAAACCGGAAATGTTGGCAATCACAACAGTTTCCTCAAATTTCATTTTGTGTCCCTCATTTAGGCAGTGTTCTGCTACGGCCGATTTTTCCGGCTGTTGTCTGTTGTAGCCTCGTATGACGGCGATGTTCCACACACCTGTCATGCACTGTGCGAATAGAACGGCAAAAAAAAAAAAAAAAAAAAAAAAAAAAAAAAAAAAAAAAAAAAAAAAAAAAAAAACAGCTATAGCTGAACACCATCAGAACTGTGGCCGACCTGTTAACTTTCATGCACCTCGTCTGCTTGCTCGGCAGCCTTGGATGTAGCAACGAAAGATAAGAGAGGCTAGGGCGAAACCCTATAAACTCTAACAGCATGAACAGAGAGGACGGTTACAAGTTGCCAGCGGCCCGGCTGCCTCCGATCCCAGCCCATCGGGCCGCGTGTGTTCGTCAGCCAGTAGCTCCACGTAACTCAGATTTACCAGCAGGACTACAAACAAGACCGTACGTAGGGGCAGTCCGTCACCAGAATCCAATAATCAAGCCTTGAGGAAGACCGCTACAAGACGATCGAAATGTCGGCGTTTTAATTAGTTTATTGTTTGACAGTGACGATTTTACCAACAAAGCAGACATTACCGTTTATCGTCTCCTACTGACATTCCCGTGAGTTATATCAACTACGCTTGTGTTTAATACTTCTTCCAGACAAATTTTAAACAGCAGTGGAGCCAGTAGACAACGTTGTCGAAACCTTTTCCTAATTTTTAATTCCTCTGATAGTACATTATCCACTTTCATTCAACTGTTGAGTCCACAATATAAGGCCCTAACTACGTTAAGGTTTTGAGACACCATTATTCCTCATGCTCAGTCACAACTAATTTAATGGCACCGTCTCATATTCCTTTTCTAGGTCTACGAATATTAAATTGTTCGCGCTACATCTTATGCTACATCTACATCTACACCCCGCAAGCCACCATTCGATTCGTGGCGGAGGACACACACCGTTTTGCAGTCAGTTTCAAATGCCAATTGCCTAAATTTTCTCAGTTGTGTTTTTCGAAAAGAACGTAACCTCCCCTCTTGTGATTCCCATTTGAGTATAACTTACAGGTTTCTGCAGAGGGGGAAAAAAACCATGGCTCTGAGCACTATGGGACTTAATTTCTGGAGTCATCAGTCCCCTAGAACTTGGAACTACTTAAACCTAGCTAACCTAACGACATCACACACATCCATGCCCGAGGCAGGATTCGAACCTGCGACCGTAGCGGTCGCGCGGTTCCAGACTGTAGCGCCTAGAACCGCTCGGCCACTTCGGTAGAGGACAAAATATTAGGCTCTACCATTTAAGAAGTCTTCGAGTCACTCACATATCTGGCAATCTATTCCATAAGCTCGCACTTTCGTTGGCAGCCTACAATGAGTCACTGTGTCAAATGCTTTTCGGAAAACTAGAAAAATGGAATCCGCCTGTTGCCCTTCAGTCATAGCTCACAGTTATATCACGTGAGAAAACGGCAAGCTGAGTTTCACACGAGTAATGCTTTCTAAAACCGTGTGATTCCTGGACATAACCTTTTCGGTCTCTATGGAATCTATTATATTCGAGCTCAGAATGTATTCTACAATTCTGCAGCACACCGATGTTAAGAATATTGACTTGTAATTTTGCTGTTCGTTCTTTTACTCTTCTTACGTACAGCAGTCACCTGCGCTTTCTACCAATCGCTTGGGACTTTGCGCCAGGGAAAGATTCATGATAAATGCAAGCTAGGTAAGAGGCTAAAGCAGTAGAGCACTCTTTGTAAAATCGAACTGGGATTCCATCCGGACGTAGCCACTTGCTTGTTTTCAGTTCTTTCATTTCTTTCTGTACGCCTGGGATGCTTATTACTGCGTCGACCCTACAGGACTCTGTGCGGTGGCCAAACCTTTCGTTTTACCATCTTCAGTTACCACATCAGACTGGTCAACGAGTAAATGGAAGCAAGCCTTAGACTCGCTTAACGATTTTAGGACCAGAATTTTCTCCTTCCCCCCATTTCCTATCAGCTGCGAAACTACCGTCTGCACATGACCGATCGGCTTTAAATCCGTTTACTCTTCTGACTCTTTGAAATGTTCCTCAGTTCTGTTTATCAATACACGCCATAGAGCCAAGCCACTGAAACGCTTTACATATGTCATCTTATTTAATATCTCTAGCATCGTCTAGTGACATATGAATGGGGAGGGCATGACAAAGTGAGCTGTCGGCATCCGCGCCTCCATGTCATCACTGCAGCAACGCATACGCCATCTGTACAGCAGAGCTAGCTTCTCCGGAAGCTTAAAGTGGAAGCTGCGCGCTGCACGCTGTTCGCTAGCAAATGCTGCGCTCTCCGCCAGATGGCAGCATCCGACGGAGCAAGGTGGAGATGAGCAAGGCCATTTCGTGCGACTACACAGCAGTGCTGACCACAACAAATCATCGTCATTCCGGAAGCGCGCCTGAAGTACACACTATGTCCAACACATCAATTCCCAAACCATTTTAACGTAGGGACCACGGTTTTCGATAAATAATCAGTTGCAAAGTGATTTTCTATCCTCATGTATGTGATTTGTACGTTTTGGTCACCGATAGACGTTCAGGAAGACGTCAACAATTTAAAAACTATTAAAAGACATTAGATGCATAATTTTGGGAATTCGGCTTCAGTCTCGCGACACAAAGTGAACGCATTTTCCAAATGTAAATGTACGCAGATGACTATAAATAGTAGATGGCAAACGCTGTAGACCTCGGATGAAAATAGCAAATATTTTCTACAGTGTTTACAGAGTTTGCCTTCTTAGAAGGTTTATACTTCTCTTGTGTAGAATGTAATTCTGTAATCCGACGGTGTAACTCTAGCAGCGTCTTCCTTGTGTTTGGCTTTAATACCCGACCGACAGAGACGTCATTACAGAAGGACACTTTCGGTAAAACTAGATAAAGAACGGCTTTGGATAACAAGTGTAACAATCATTTGAGGCACCACAAAACCAAACTGACCGTCTCTTGAATTTTTTACAGGTGTATGTCCGTTATCGTATACTGGCGGTGACATACATTCAACTAAACAATCGATCGAGTGCAGTTCAGAGCTATTTTAACAGTCATATCCCTTGTGAATGCTCTAAAAATGGTGTTAATCCGTCAACAGTTACACTGAGATACTTATGGAGAGTAGAGAAAATAGGCATGCCCTATATTTAAAACCAATTCTAGATTATTCTGATGATGCCGAAAAGGAAAAAAAAATGTGAGTGCAAGCTTTATCTGTAAGCTGAGACCTAGCTATATTACTGTAACATTACGTTAACTATACGGTACTTCTGGGTTTGTCAGATTACCTACCATGGTACAGATCTCCAGGTCCTTTCAAAAAAACGAAAAAAGGTCTGAAGTTCTAACTGACATTTACACCCCTCAATAACATTTCTTTCCGAATTACGCACAACACTTCTGAGGGACAAGAAACGTCAAAAAGCACAGCCAATGTATGAAACGCACTATTGTTCAGTTAAGAGCATGTATCTTAAGCCGATCCCAAAGAGTAACATGGTATCTAGGAGAATTTTTAGAGCACAAAAGGATTATGATAAATGACCCGATTGTCGACTTCCTTTAAGAGGCATGGGTAAAACTTTTTCTCTTCCTTAGTTCCTATATTAAGACCTCTCACGGAGGATGAGGAGATTCCAGCTAAAACCAAAATTAATTTCTTTCATCGGGACGCGTTGCAAGATGTCCTGCGCACAAGCAGTTTTTCTAATTCAACTCAACCCTCCATCATTAGCTCTGCATACCGAGGAGAGTTTGCTAGCTACGTAAAGAATATCAGTCCTTCACCCCAAGGATTTATATTTGCTTGTTGTATCTTAGAATAAAGAAGAAATAAAATTATTGCAGGTACTTACTCTAATGCAAATATTTCATATAGTGATGTGACACGCCTATTTTATACAGGGTGTTACAAAAAGGTACGGCCAAACTTTCAGTAAACTTTCCTCACACACAAAGAAAGAAATATGTTACGTGGACATGTGTCCGGAAACGCTTACTTTCCATGTTAGAGCTCATTTTATTACTTCTCTTTAAATCACATTAATCATGGAATGGAAACACACAGCAACAGAACGTACCAGCGTGACTTCAAACACTTTGTTACAGGAAATGTTCAAAATGTCCTACGTTAGCGAGGATACATGCCTCCACCCTCCGTCGCATGGAATCCCTGATGCGCTGATGCAGCCCTGGAGAATGGCGTATTGTATCACAGCCGTCCACAATACGAGCACGAAGAGTCTCTACATTTGGTACCGGGGTTGCGTAGACAAGAGCTTTCAAATGCCCCCATAAATGAAAGTCAAGAGGGTTGAGGTCAGGAGAGCGTGGAGGCCATGGAATTGGTCCGCCTCTACCAATCCATCGGTCACCGAATCTGTTGTTGAGAAGCGTACGAACACTTCGACTAAAATGTGCAGGAGCTCCAGCGTGCATGAACCACATGTTGTGTCGTACTTGTAAAGACACATGTTCTAGCAGCACAGTTAGAGTATCCTGTATGAAATCATGATAACGTGCTCCATTGAGCGTAGGTGGAAGAACATGGGGCCCCATCAAGACATCACCAACAATGCCTGCCCAAACGTTCACAGAAAATCTGTGTTGATGACGTGATTGCACAATTGCGTGCGGATTCTCGTCAGCCCACACGTGTTGATTGTGAAAATTTACAATTTGATCACGTTGGAATGAAGCCTCATCCGTAAAGAGAACATTTGCACTGAAATGAGAATTGACACATTGTTGGATGAACCATTCGCAGAAGTGTACCCGTGGAGGCCAATCAGCTGCTGATAGTGCCTGCACACGCTGTACATGGTACGGTAACAACTGGTTCTCCCGTAGCACTCTCCATACAGTACCTTGTACAGCAACAACTTCTCTGACGCTGACATTAGGGTTATCGTCAACTGCACGAAGAATTGCCTCGTCCATTGCAGGTGTCCTCGTCGTTCTAGGTCTTCCCCAGTCGCAAGTCATAGACTGGAATGTTCCGTGCTCCCTAAGACGCCGATCAATTGCTTCGAACGTCTTCCTGTCGGGACACCTTCGTTCTAGAAATCTGTCTCGATACAAAAGTACCGCGCCACGGCTATTGCCCCGTGCTAATCCATACATCAAATGGGCATCTGCGAACTCCGCATTTGTAAACATTGCACTGACTGTAAAACCAGGTTCGTGATGAACACTAACCTGTTGATGCTACATACTGATGAGCTTGATGCTAGTACTGTAGAGAAATGAGTCGCATGTCAACACAAGCACCGAAGTCAACATTACCTTTCTTCAATTGTGCCAATCGAGGAAGTACAGTACATACTGACGAAACTAAAATGAGCTCTAACATGGAAATTAAGCGTTTCCGGACACATGTCCACATAACATCTTTTCTTTATGTGTGTGTGAGGAATGTTTCCTGAAAGTTTGGCCGTACCTTTTTGTAACACCCTGTATAAACAGCGTTAGTCGCTTGGAACGGTCATACCGAAATATTAATCACTTGCATATCCAAGCACGTAGTACCCTACATGATAGTTCACCGAGTTTTTGAAAGCGAGAGCACTTTGCGACTTCCAACAAACTTTCCACATAATTTCAAACATTTTTAACCTTGTTCGCTGAAGCATCGCACAAAATAATGAAAGGAAAAAATTTCATCGCATACTACATTTTTGCGCTTCACGCAGCAAAACTTGACCGTCAGGCACTATGTTTTCATTTATTACTTCTTTACTACCACCTCTTATCGCAACACATTTTGGATACGGTATTCACATATACCGCTGAAAGTACCTTCAAAATTATATCATTGTGTGACATATAATTTATGAGATATGACATCGTAAACATAAAGTAATCAGACATTTGGATCTGTTATATACAAGAGAGTTCGATTCTTTAAAGAATCGGGGATGGAGGGTGGGTTGCTGGTAGGGAAAGGCTATGCGAATAGTTTCTCATTTAGAATTATCATTTGAATGTTGGTTGTTTGTGAGAATACCATGTTCCGCCACTTGCAAGAAGGAAGAACGTCGACAATCACATATAGGCTTACGTTTGCATGAGAATTGTCGCCTATCGGGACGACAGTTTATCGTTGCACAATATTGCCCGTCCCGTTGGTCGGGATCCCACCACTTTCATGCGAATTTGGAGGCGATACTCATCGTCGTTGAATATCTCAGCGGCACGCGATGACAAAAATGTTCTTCGCTTTGCAGGAAGACAAATGTCCACGAAGACAGTGGAACGACGCGACGGCTACATACAGTTATCTCGGCCACTAGGGCTGTTGATATTTTTAAAAATATCGAGAATCCGATAAATCAATATTTTAAAAAAATGTCGTCATCCGCTTCGATATATCGTAAAATGTTATCGATATATCGACGAAAAAATCGACGTACGCACCAAAACAACATTTCTGCTGTGCCTTGTAAATACACTGCCGGTTATAGAGTTGTATATTTAAGTATTGAGTTATTATTAGATATTCTGTACATCAACAAGCTAGCAGCCTGATTATCCCTCTTAGAGCAAGAACTGAAAGGAAAACGATGCACGTTAACGCTTGTCGATAACCACTTGCTAACAGTGGTAACTGTATGTATGTAAATTTGTAAGTATGTAAAAATTTTTAACGCAACTGGTGAGCTATTTCTTCACATCGTACATCTTGTTATTCCATTCACCCATTCACACCCTTCACCATCCCCCCACCTCCCCCCCCCCCCCCCCCCGTGCAATCACACTTCTTCTTTGTGCCATCTATACTTATTTCACACAGCCAAAGAGAGAGACTGGGCGTGATGAAAGGTCAAAAAGTAGTCAGACTCCATACAGTGAAGTTAAAAATTTATATTACTACAATGTCAAAAGAAACAGCTTCAAATATTTATCGAAAATTTCGAAAAAATTTAGTAATATAAAATAAAAATATCGGTAATCGATATTGCAATTTCCATAACGATAAATCGATGAGAAGAACAGAGCAACTAATTACCGACGTCTCCCATAATAAAGTATCGATTTGCCTGTAAATCGATATTTAGTCAACAGCCGAATTTTTATTTTATATTATATTTTTTCGCAATTTTCCGTAAATATCTGAAATTATTCTTTTGAAATTGTAGTAGAACATAATTTTACTTTCACTGTGTGAAGGAGTCCTACAACTTTTTGAGCTTTCATCACATCCATTCTTTCTCTTTGACTGTGTGAAGCAAGTATACGTGGCATAAAGAAGTCCAATCGCACTTGGCGTGGCGGTGAATGAAATAACAAGATTTCCATTGTGAAGAAATAGCACACCAAGAATTTTTAAAGCAACTAGTGAGCTATTTTTTCACATCGGCATTCTTCAAAAACAGTTTCTAAAAATGATGAACAAAAATCTGTATGACAAGCTTGGTCTTTGCTGTGAACGGAGGCGTGTGAGGGGAACTGCTGACGTAATCGGCGCTCGCTGCTACTAATACAAACTACAACGTTTAATTTCACCACTCAATTTTCACTAGATCGCTGGCGTTTGCAGAAATGAAAAAACAGGAAGTCGATGAGAAGTGTTCCAAACGGCGGACCCATCGGACACCTTTTATTGCGCCACTTAGCTCCAGTTACCATTGTTAGCAAAGTGGTTATCGTCAAGATCAGTACTTAATTATACAGCTTTAAAATGGCAGTACATTTACAATGTGCAGTCTATATTTCTACATTCCGTTAGGACGATATTTTTTCGTCGAGACGTCTTTATGTCGACGCTTTTCTTCGATATATTTATAGTCGATAAGGGCACATTTTAATATCGATATATCGGATTCCCGATATTTTTAAAAATGTCAACAGCCCTAGTTAGAATTACTGTTAGACAACAGGTGGCAGTTCTGTGTACTAAATTACCTACAAATTTAATCATATTTTGTTTCTATTACACGCACAATAAATAAAATTTCATTATGTGTCGTACTTCCTGGGAATGAAATTTTAACGGTCAGCAGTGTAGTTCAGTGCATGTAACAATCGAGTATACGTGTAAAGCCAACACAGCGGAGGGAAATGTTCAGAGTGCGTGGGCGTTGTATATCGGCAAGCGAAGGGGTGTGGGCGACGTCGGCGCACAGTGGTGTGGGCGTAGCTGTGACGTAAAGCGCGGGCGAACCGACAGCAGTCGGAGGCACGCGTGACAAACCGCGTAAAATCCGCTCTCCTGTCCGTTTTTAAAGATGTACTTCATTTATCACTGCTTCTCAAAATCATAGCACCACTCTATAAAGATACTATACGATTTAAGTGATACTTGGTCTGAGAAAACTGCAGTTTCTTTATCACCAAAGTCTGCGTCATTTCGACATAATGAAATGCGATGTGGCCGAAAATGGATTATATTCGTGTATGATGTTTATTTAACCTCATTCTTTAGGACCAATAACAGCCACTTGTCATCACCCTTCCTGCTGTAGTCTTCTTATAGTAGTAACAAGCAAGCAGCCCCAAAAATGTTAGAAAAAATGAGAAAAGTTACAGCCTGAACCATCTGCAGTATTCACTCCACCACACTAGAATGATATTCTTAAGGTACTGTGTATCAATCTTTCTCTTCTTCTGCTCTTCAAGGTTCAGGCAGTTTTGCCTGCCCAGTCTTCACTTTTCACTGGCGGTTCCTTCTAGATCTTCGTACGGCCCTTCTTCCTCTTGGATGGTTTACCATGGCCTGACGTGAGATTCTCTCTGCACTCATGCTTTGCTGGTGATGTTTCTATAATGTTTTATGTTCTTCTGTCTTTTCATTAATACTATAAATATTACTTTGTTCCTAACATCCTCAATTCTTATACGGTCTTCCCTGGTAATAACTCACATTTTGAGGAGAAATCTCATTTCTGCTGTTTGTAATTTACTTTTATCACGTTTTCTAAGGAAAACATTCCATAGCTACGGTGCTACAAATTTAATTTTGTTCCCTTCCGTATTTTGTTTTGTAGTGATCTGTCTATCATTCCGCATACTAATTGATAATTGTGAATGTTATTTTCTGTATCCAGGTCCATATAATTTCTTATATGGCACCATGCCAATTAAAGCTAGAGACCTGCTCAGGAGAGCTATTATCTACGAGTAGCATTATTTTTGATCGGGTGAGGTTTTGCCTATGGTGAGCTATGATTGTAGATCTCTCTATTGATATAAGAAGGTTATTTTCTCTTTCCGTGATTGATGTTCTTTATACACCGCTTTTTGTAGTTCATCTTCACTTTCTTCCAAAAATGTTATATCATCTGCCTACATACACATATTAACACATTTATTTTTTATAAATCTGTATATCCGGGTTTATTCCAGTCTCCAGTTCTTAATCAAACGATTTATATACACATTAAATGAGGTTGGTTACACGCTACAGCCTTGTTTAAGTCCCTTATTGACAGTCATATCTTCAGTTTTCTTTCTTTCTTTCTTTCTCCGTTTGGGTCATCTAAGGACCACGCAGCAATTTCATTCCTTCCTTCTTTGTTGTTCTTTCTTTTTCCTCCAGTATTCTCTCATCTTTTCACTATGTATCCTTTTTCTCTCCTCGGACGATTTTGACTCCGTCTTCTTCTCCCTCTTGCCTTGGAATCCTTCCATTTTTAACACTTTCCTCTTGAAAATCTCTGTTTCCGTTGCATCTTTTCACTATGTTGTTTCTTTCCAAATCATTCCTAACTTCTTGAATCCAGGCTATTGTTGACTTCTTGTCCCAAAGATATTTAAAAATCTGTTTGGTTAGCCTGTTGCTGTTCATTCTGTATAAGTGCCCAAAACATAGCAGACGCCTCTTTCGTAGTGTTTCATTTATGTTTTCTATGTTGCAATAAAACTTCTTCATTGTTTCTTAATTTCAATACCTCTGTATTTTTTGGTTGTCCAAGTATCTTTCGAATTATTTTTCTTTCTAGGACTTCAAGTTTGTGTAATTTGTAGTTCAGTACTAAACATTCTGGTACTAAACATTCTGGTTTTACTACTGCGTTGTAGTGCTGTATCTTTGTTGTAGACATTCGTAGTTATTCCACAAACTCTCTCCATTTTATGTACTCTCTCTTCTATAGCGAATTTTTCTAAGCCATTTTCTTAGATAATTTCTCTCAAATATTTCACTTTTATTATTGTCATCTTTTATTGTTATAAGAGAGACCCTCATTGTAACCCTCATTGTAACAGAGATTGTCCTATTACAGGAAAAAAAATGTTTCCAAAAAGGCCTTCCATGCAGTGAAAAATATCATAAAAATAATTTTGAAGAAATGACGAGAAGTCAATTTAGAGACATATATAGCTTATACCTGACTTCGGAAAAAGCCTTTGACAATGTGGACAGAAAGAAATCACAGGATATAATTACTCAAGCTGGATATCCTATCTTATTGAAGCTATGAATATCTTATATAAGGACACAAAAATAATAATAAAAGTTGACAATAAGGAAACTGAAGAAACTGCCGCTAATAAGGGACTTAAACCGTGTCTCAAAATGTTCAAGTGTGTGTGAATTCCTAAGGGACCAAACTACTGAGGTCATCGGCCCCTAGTCTTACACAGTATTGAAACTAACTTATGCTAAGAACGACCCATGCCCGAGGGAGGACTTGAACCTCCGGCGGGAGGGGCCGCGCAGTCCGTGACATGACGCCTCAAACCGCGCGGCCACTCCGCGCGGCACCATGTATCAATACCGCTCTGTCTTGACTTCCTGTGGTCCCATCACTAGAGGCTAAAAGATTCGTTCGCAGAAATCCCCTTATTTTTGTCTCCGTCCTTCTCCAAACGCACCTCGTTTCTAGCGACCTGAATGAAGGTTCCTTTTCGTACCGTGCAAGATCTAATGTTCTCATTTCTGAAAAGAGAAAACGTCGTAATGGCAGTGCTATACGAATTGCTAATGGAAAAAGCGAGATAGGCTGCTTGGAGTCTGTCAGCACTCATAAAGGGGTTGGACTTTCCCTGCCTTCTAACGGCGCACGCACTAAAAGGGCTGGCCAAACATATGGAAGCTCCGAGCGAAATGCATGCTTGAACCTAAACGGAGATGCTAGCGAAGCCTGCAGGTTGCGCTGTTGCATTTGACCACAAATCGCACCTGTGTGATGTCCTCAACACTCCGCAAGCGCCAGTCGTGGTCAGAACGTGTACTGTCTAGTTGTGATTGTTTATGTCGGAGCTAAGTGAATTTGGAAGTGGGCAAATTGTTGGTTCTCTTATGCTGGATGCTTCCGTAACTAAAATACATGAAGTGGGTAGGCTTTGTACGGGCACCATATCCAAGATTTGTACCGTATGTAGGGAAAGTGGAAAAAAGTCATCCGCTAAGTCACAACGCGGACAGGTGTTGGCTGATCTGACAGTTATTGAAGAGGAGTGTAACGAAAAATAAGAGGACTGTAGCTGCAAAAGTCACTGCAGAACTGGATGTTGCCCACACGACCCCTGTCAGCACCAGGACAACAGGAAGGTTGGGAACTGCAGGGCGAGATGGAATTCCAAAATCACACATCAGTGATGTAAATGCCGTAACAGGAAAATATGATGCCGAAGACATAAACCCTGGGCTAGGGAGTAGTGGAAGAAACTCATTTGGTCGAATGAGTCTCGTTACATACAGTTTCCAACTTCTGGCCGAGTTTACGTTCCAATAGTGAGGCGCGGCGGAGGTTCGGCAATGATTTGGGCTGCCATTCTTAGTATTCCACGGGCCCCATGGATACTCTGCAATGTAACATCACTACCAAGCATTCGCTTAGCACAGATCGTCCAGGACTGTTTTTGTGAGCACGAGGATGACTTTTCGCATCTCCCCTTGCCACCACTGTCACAAGATCTCAACATTATTGAGGTTCTGCGATTTACTTGAGAGAGAAGGAGGTGTCATCCCTATCCACCTCCATTATCTTTGCCCGTGTTTGCCCTATTTTGCGAAAAAAATTGCAAAAGATTGCTTTGAAAACCATGCAGGACCATTATTTATCCATCCCCAAAAGTCTGGAACCTGTTTTGAGTGCCAACGGGTCGCCTACACAATATTAGGCACGGAAATGTGTTGCATTTTTGGTGTTTCCATTTTCTTGTCCACTACCTATAGTTGCTCATTGCAAAAACTGCATTGTGCTTTTGGGACATATTTACTCATATTGCTTCTCTAGTTGACAGTTAACATCCTGAAAGACGCTATCGAGATCAGTTTAGCATGAGACATCTGAATATTACAATGTTCTACAATCGAAGTTGATACAAGTCTTATAGCATGAGTGTAGTTCTCTTTTTGTTTCTTTTTCACAGCATTTCGTCAGTGCTAATGTAAATAAAAGAAGGGTTCGAAAATGGAACTGAAATTCAAGTTGAAAGGATATGAATGATAAGATTTGCTGATGACATTGCTATCCTCAGTGAAAGTGAAGAAGAATTACAGGATCTGTTGGACAGAGTGAACAGTCTAATGAGTACAGAATATGGATTAAGAGTACATCGAAGAAAGATGAAAATAATGAGAAGTAGCAGAAATGAGAACAGTGAGAAACTTAACGTCAGAATTCACGGACACAAAGTACATGAAGGTAATGAATTCTACTAACTAGGCAGCAAAATAATCAATGATGGACGGAGTAAGAAGGACATAAAAAGCAGATTAGCACAGGCAAAAGGGGCATTCCTGGCTAAGAGAACTCTACTCATATCAAATATAGGCCTTAATTTGAGAAAGAAATTTCTGAGAAGGTACGATTGGAGCACAGCGTGTTGTGAAACATGGACTGTGGGAAAACCGGAAAAGAGAAAAACAGAAACATTGGAGATGTAGTGCTACAGACGAATGATGAAAATTAAGTGGGCTGATACGGCAAGGAATGAAGAGGTTCTCCGCAGAATCGGCGAGGAAGGAATATGTGGAAGATACTGACAAGAAGAAGGGACAAGATGGTAGGACGTCAGTTAAGACATCAGGGAATGACTTCCATGGTACTAGAAGGAGCTGTAGAGGGTAAAAACTGTAGAGGAAGACAGAGATTGCTATACATCCAACAAATAATTGAGGACGTAGGGGCCGGCCGGAGTGGCCGAGCGGTTCTAGGCGCTACAGTCTGGAACCGGACGACCGCTACGGTCGCAGGTTCGAATCCTGCCTCGGGCATGGAAGTGTGTGATGTTCTTAGGTTAGTTAGGTTCTAGGGGACTGATGACCTCAGAAGTTAAGTGCCATAGTGCTCAGAGCCATTTGAACCATTTGAGGACGTAGGTTGCAAGTGCTAATCTGAGATGAAGAGGTTGGCACATGAGAGGAATTCGTGTCGGGCTGCATCAAACCAGTCAGAAAAAATAAAAAGAAGCCATGTTACTCCTGGCGCCGTGGTGTGGAGAGCCATCGGGTACGATTTCATGTCACGGCTGGGAGTGATTGAGAGAACTGTGACGCACAACGGTATGTCACGAACAGCCTGCATCCCCAGATGCTCGTCCACACGTGTCACGTGTTTCTATGAACCGTTTGCATGATACTGAGGTACTCCTGTGGCCAGGAAGACCCCAGGTCTGTCCCCGATAGGAAATTTTTGGGACCAGCTCGGACGTCAAACCTGTGCCGGTGTTAGTACCGATGATATCAAAGGTTCAGCAACTGTGGGCCAGTTTTATTCCACCCGTCATAACCAAATCAGTGCACGCGTCCAGACCAGAGGGTAAAATCCGTTTAATTTCCTCCTCCCCTTCTGGATGCATCTAACTTATTTTTTCAGGCAGCGTATTTTATAAGTTAACGCCGCCTTATAGCAAGAGGATTATAATGAAATTGACAGCGGGGGTGGAAGCCTATGTACTTATGCTACGTTCTTCGTTTTGTAGGTTCTCATACGTTCAAGTTTCTGCGCGTTCGTAGCTTAACCTCCAGTTGCAGTAGATGTCGGGGCTGTAATAATATTTGGACGGGTATACAGCAGAAGGTTACAGTCGTTATATGTCTGCTCGAAACCACGTGGCAGCCTCATAGCTACGCTATGAGCTATGGCGGGACTTTCCTCCACGTGTGACGTAGTGCTCACATGGCGCGTGGCATTTGCCGGGAGCCTATCAGGGGGCGAGCCGTGCGTTGGCGGGAGTCTCGGGCGAGCGTGGGCGTTGCAGCCCCGGCAGCGGCGCGCGCGTGGGCCGTGACGTCAGAGTGCGGCGTGGGCGCAGCAGTGACGTAGCGCGTGGGCGGCAGGTGGGGTTGGCGCGACGCCGCCAAGGCCGCAGGCAGAACAGGTGGCGCCTCCAGCTCCGCCCCCTCCCCGGCGACACCCTTATCGCCGCGCGTGGGCGGCGTGGAAGGCGCCGAGCCCAAAGTAGCGCGGGTCACGAAATGGCAAACTTCTATAAACGGCCTTGCCTATTAATACCGAGCACGTCAAAGCTGACGCCCGTCGCGGTCGCGGCTCTGTTGATTCCGTCACTGAGGGCACTGTACGAGGAACGCTTGGTCACAGCCACAGTCATAGGTGTAAAATACTAACAGGAATTTTGCACAGAAGGATCGAAAGACTGGTAGAAGCAGACCTGATGAAAGATCGGTTTGGGTTCCGGCGAACGAAGAAGGATGCGAAGCAATACGGAACCCACGGCAGGGGAGTAACTGGGCTAGGCAACTGGGGCAGTTGCTCGGTGCCCCGAGGATAGAAGAGTATCAAGGCATCCAAAATAATGAAAGGAAAATATTAGCGAAAAAATGAAAAGTGTAAAAATAGGAAATAATTAAACAATGCAAAATCCAGGATTGAATGCGACTCAGCATCTCCGCTGTATGGAAAATAGGAAATAAGAGGTTGTAAGAGATCCATGACTAAGGAATTTATTGCTAGCGCACTCGAGAAGATGTAACTTCGATGGATTGCTCATGCGCTGCCTGCAATATTTAAGCTACAATGGAATCGCAGACCAGAGAGCAGCGTCGGCAGCAGTAGTAGTAGTAGTAGTAGTAGTAGTAGTAGCTCGCAATCGGGCGGTTGGGTCAGGTCGCTGGTAGTGGAGAACGATGGCGGTGCCTGAGCTATGTAGTATAAGGTAAAAGCAAAAGTTATTGTTATTTATCGCCGCGCGCAAATGTTATTTGCTACAACTGATTTTGTACTATTATTATATCAAGTTCAAATGGTTCAAATGGCTCTGAGCACTATGGGACTTAACATCTGAGGTCATCAGTCCCCTAGAACTTAGAACTACTTAAACCTAACTAACCTAAGGACATCACACACAACCATGCCCGAGGCAGGATTCGAACCTGCGACCGTAGCGGCTCGCGGTTCCAGACTGTAGCGCCTAGAACCGCACGGCCACCCCGGCCGGCTATTATATCAAGTCCCATGTAAATGTTTTTAAACACCTTGTAATAATAATCCTTCTTTTAAAGATAACTTTTGACAATAATTCATCTGAATTTAAAGATTTTACTAATTTCTCCTATCCATAGTCATGCCGATTATCGTAAAGAAAAACCATTTGTTTTTCATACATAACAAAATCTAGTGGCCAGAATTGCACTGGACTGTGCCAGAAAAATTTCTTATAGGAGCAGATATATACGCGTTATCCGACGCCATCATTGAGGTAAGAATTTTCAATTTATTCAGAATGATTTTTCAGGGCCATGACACAGCACTGCTGACATCCAAATTTACCAGTTTAGATTCACAGTCAGTTAATTATTGAAAGGTTACATTACGAGATTTCTTTTGAAAGGTTATATATCAGTCACTTTTCTATTGGGAGGTTACGAGATTTACATGTTGGGAGGTTACAAGGTATATCGATGCATGTTCGCAGTAATCCGTAGCGTGTTCGTTGTCAACAGCCGAGTATAGCACCTATACAGGGTGTAGCAGCACCAATGGTCAATATTCCGGATGTGACAGCAACCATGATTAGTAGCAAAAAAAAATCTAGCAAGGAAGACCTCTACAATGCATACCTTAAGAACTATGGCCACTTATCAGTCTTCGATACTTTGAAACAAATCTGTGTTACTTCAAGTTCTTTACTTTTCATATTTTGGAAGGAGAAAACACCGTTTGGTAAACATGGTCTCTAAAATTCAAAGTTGAAAAGCTATGGGCCTTGTCCAGTAGAGAGACACGTTTCACAGTAGCGAAGATGAACAAGTGCTGTTAAAGTATGCACTTTAGAACCGTGTTCACTGGATACATTTTTCTTGTTTCGGTCCATACAACCACGTCTCAAAATGCCATGTAACCGTACTACAGTTGTTTGTAACTGGTTCTGGACAATTCGAGCGAATGATTTAGCCACCAAGATCGGCCGGCATAAATCCCATCGAGCATTTGTGAGACATAATCGAGAAGACAGCTCTGACATAAAATCCTGCACCGGCAACACTTTCGCAGTTATCGACGACTTTAGAGGCAGCGTGGCTCAGTATTCCTGCAGGGAACTTCCAACGACTTGTTCAGTCTATGCCACGTTGAGTTGCTGCAGTAGGCCGGGCAAAGCACTTCTCACAAGATATTATGAGGAAACTCATGACGTTTTTCACCTCAGTGTATTTTACAACACTGACGCACACATTCAAACAATATCCGTGCTTAACTGCCAACATAGTTCACACCCCATTTGACCACAAAAATGAGAGAGAAAACTCATAGCAACATTTTTGAAAGCTTTTACAATGTAAGGTAAAAGATCGCTTATAATTTAATTACATTAAGTTATAAGCATGTATTCATAAAGCCGTATTTTCAATCAGAGTGCTGGAAACAAAGAAAAATTTCCATTGTCCTGCCTCCGTAAGCTCCAGAAATCAACAAACGTAGCCTATGAACAAGAGGGTATCCATGGTCTGAGCCAGGGGGCAGGGGGATGTGGAGAATCCACGTCAGTTCCGCAGTGAACAACGAATTCGATTTTAAAGTTTAACGACAAATCGCTCTGGTACTGTTCCTACTAGTCGGTATCCGTTACATGTTCAACTGATACTGAACTGATAGATATGGAGCATACACAAATGCACGCAAGCGCTGAGTGAAGGCAAATATTGCCGCGCTGAATGCGGTTTTTGCGACTATTATTAAGGGAGGGAGGAGCTCAGTTTGAATCAGACCATCGCCCGACAAGGTTCCTTGGATTGTAAACACAGGTATTGAAAATCATGCTAGATAACGGCTTGCAGCATTGCCATGCGCCGCAAGGAATCTGTGTAAATAAATGTTTTGAAGAGTACTTTTTGCGTGTATTCTTTTGTAATTCCCTTTAATCTCTCGAATATTTCTTTCTAAGTTTCTGCATTATTTCAAAAACGAGTGTACACTTGTGGCAGTTCTCTCATTCAGTGGACTGAAACACTGGGATCTACAGATATAAGTCCAAATTCCAGTTCTCGAGCGCTGTCTTCCACCAGTTCTGATGTTGTGGCTCGGGTGAACCGTATTTAAAAGTGGCCACACTTAAATATTCCCAATTATTTGAAACGGATAAGTACTTAAATTCTTATTGGGTCCCTAAATTATCTGCCTACATTCACGTACGTGCTACAATAGCATAAGTTCCGTCGCCCAGGAGTAAACACCACAATCAAAGAATAATTATCGTTCCCCCTTTTTTTAAATTTACTAATGGCTTTTGGGCATCACCCTGCTAGCCTTAGAACCATAAAAAGACAACGTTACCTGTTACATCAATTTAAACTGAACTAAAGTCAGTGATATAAGGAAATTAACAAAAAAATGGTTCAAATGGCTCTGAGCACTATGGGACTCAACTGCTGAGGTCATTAGTCCCCTAGAACTTAGAACTAGTTAAACCTAACTAACCTAAGGACATCACAAACATCCATGCCCGAGGCAGGATTCGAACCTGCGACCGTAGCGGTCTTGCGGTTCCAGACTGCAGCGCCTTTAACCGCACGGCCACTTCGGCCGGCGGAAATTAACATATTTACTATATTACAATATAGAAAACATTTAAAAAAATTTCTTTCCCTATGGTTCATGTCTTCCGTTGCTAAAAGTGTTTCGGTGTTCGTAGGTAGAGCATTTCCAGAAGCCATCAGACGCAGTATTAGTTTAGTAGTTCTTTGACACCTTCTATCGCAGCCGAAGAAGATGTGATTATCATCTTTCTAACTGCCACATCAAAAAAAAAAAAAAAAAAATGCTCATGTTGAGGCGGTAGAGACATTGCTGGAATCTCCCATAACTGAATCGAAGTCGTACCATTCTCACTATAAAATTTCTACTGTATCTGGGGTTTTTGTACCAAGAACGTTACGGGAGATTAGGCATAAGATGTCATGGCATTTTAACAGCATCAAAGCTCAGCGCGAATCTGCTAAAATTATGATCGTTTCTTCTTGAACTTTTCTAAAACGGGTATAAGGCCTGTACTGAGTACCCATGCTATTTTAGGGAACTTGAATTTTAATCCTTGATTGTCTTTCCATTTGTGAATGCACTTCCTGCCTGTCTTTTTGTTTAGACACATCTATGTAAACCTGTCTTCAGGATGGCCATGTTACTAGTTTGCCATCTAAAATTTTCACATTCCTTATGCCTTGGTTGAATGGAGCGAGCGTCTAGATAGTCATCTTCACTAAGCTGTTGCTGCAGGACGTGCAGAAGCACCTTAAATTTGTAGAAGTTACGACGTACTAGCACAAAGACAAAGCATACAAGTAGAACTCTGCTAAGGGCGGTAGTTCCTTGCGAAACCAATACTTGCATGAAAAGAAAGCACTTCGTAGTAAGTTCTCTGTATCTCCCCCTTAAAACGTTAACATTCATTAACTGCAGTAGATTTCGTTTAGGTTCATCACATTTATTGCATGTATTCTGAAACAACATTTACAATCAATGAGCCTTGTAATCTTGTATCTTTTAAATGATCCATTCAGTTTCAGTGCTAAAAAATCTGACCTGGCGCAACAAAAGGTTACCATCGGTATCGAATGACCACAGCCCAATGACTGATGTTTTACAAATTATTGGATAATCTGCGTTTAGCTCAACGACGGCCTCTGTAAGTGCTGTGCTGCTCGAGTGATAATTGTGCTGCCGGCACCGCTCAAGCGTCCTCAGTCCAGGTACTCCATTCCCTGGCAGGTTGAAACACTTCAAATCAAAAAATGGCTCCGAGCACTATGGGACTTAACATCGGAGGTCATCAGTCCCCTAGAACTCAGAACTACTTAAACCTAACTAACCTAAGGACATACATCCATGCCCGAGGCAGGATTCTAACCTGAGACCGCAGCGGTCGCGCGGTTCCAGACTGAAGCGCCTAGAACCGCTCGACCACTCCGGCCGGCGATTGAAACACTGTTTGGCGACGCGTTACACGGCATGAAACAGATTTCCGTAACAATCGATATAAATTGATTAGCCCCCACTAGCAGCTTTCATTCCAACGTTAAGCAAACTTTTTCAATCCAAGCACCTAGCATCACTACTAAAAAGAAGGAAATACGAAAGCGCATATATGGCCGACGTAGCTGCCCAGTTACGGGTTTCTGTCGTTACAGTACACTGGTCTTGTGAGCTCAGATACATGACCGTCAGACAGTTAAGCCGCCGGCGCACGGACCGTGCATTCGAACGATGAACATTGACCGTGCCGAGTTTTTGACGTCATAGCGTGGAGAAAGCACGTTCGGGAGACTTCCCGTACGTGCAGAGCAATATCTAGCGTGACAGGTATTCTGAACTGCGTTTGAACGTTGACCAATTAGATGGAAGAACGCCACCTAGGCCACAAGCACGCCATCTCTCTTCAGTGCAGAGTCGCGAGACGCCATTTTGGCTTTCAGTTGAAGCCCATGCGTACATGACGTCATATTGGCTTTCAGTTGAAGGCCATGCGTACATGCTGTGTCTAAGCATCAGAAAATTTAGGGTCTGCAGAAAACCCCGTGTTAATTGTATGATTTGTTATAATTAATGGGGAACGTCATAATGGTGGATAAAGAATTATTATAAAGCACGCTGTTTCACGGCGACAGCACACTGAGAATCCGTAAGAAATGCAAAGTTCTTGTTACAATTTGCTATAATTAAATGTCAGTTAATAAAGTATCTACGATTAAAGCTTTCAGTTAATAAATCTACGATTTAAGTTTTCAGGAGACGGCAAGATTCAAAGTATGGTCGGGTAACCCTCATGGTTGGTGCAGAGAAAAAAAAAATGAGAAGAGTCATAGTACTGTGAGCTATCGGGTGATGTGCTGCTGGTTTGCGTTTCATTGCAACCAGATTTTTTTACTAGCTTTCGCGTTTTCTTATAGGTCCTGATACACTGAAGAGCCAAAAAAAAAAAAAAAAACTGGTACATCTGCCTGATATAGTGTAGGGCCCCCGTGAGCATGCAGGAGTGGCACAACATGACGTGGCATGGACTCGACTAATGTCTGAAGTAATGTTGGAGGGAACTGACATCATAAATCCTGCAGGGCTGTCCATAAATCCGTAAGAATATCAGGGGTGTAGATCTCTTCTGAACAGCACGTTGCAAGGCATGCTAGGTATGCTCAGTAACGTACATGTCTGGGAAGCTTGGTGGCCAGCGGAAGTGTTCAATCTCGGAAGAATGTTCCTGGAGCCACTCTGCAGCAATTCTGGTCGTGTTAGGTGTCGCATTGTCGTGCTGGAATTGCCCTAGTCCGACGGAATACACAATGAACATGGATGGATGCAGGTGATCAGACAGGACGCTTACGAACGTGTCACCTGTCAGACTCGTACCTAGACGTATCAGGGGTATCACTCCAACTGCACACGCTAGATACAATTTGAAACGAGACTCGTCCGATCAGGCAAAAAGTTACCAGTCATCAACAGTCCAATGTCAGCGTTGACGGGTCTAGCCGAGGCGTAAAGTTTTGTGTCGTGCAGTCATCAAGGATACACGAGTGAGCCATCGGCTCCGAAAGCCCATATCAATGATGTTTCGTTAAATGGTTCACACGCCGACACTTGTTGATGGTTCAAAAATGGTTCAAATGGCTCTGAGCACTATGGGACTTAACATCGCAGGTCATCAGTCTCCTAGAACTTAGAACTACTTAAACCTAACTAACCTAAGGACATCACACAGATCCATGCCCGAGGCAGGATTCGAACCTGCGACCGTAGCGGTCACGCGGTTCCAGACTGAGGCGCCTAGAACCGCACGGCCACACCGGCCGGCACTCGTTGATGGCCCAGCATTGAAATCTGCAGCAGTCTGCAGAACAGTTGCACTTCTGTCACGTTGAACGATACTCTTCAGTCGTCGTTGGTCCCGTTCCTGCAGGATCTTTTTCCAGCTGCAGCGATGTCGGAGATTTGATGCCATACCGGATTCTTGATATTCACGGTACACTCGTGAAATCGTCGCACGGGGAAATCCCCACTTCGCCGCTGTCTCAGAGATGCTGCGTCCCAACGCTTGTGCGCCGACTACAACACCACGTTCAAACTCACTTAGATCTTGATAACCTACCACTGTTGCAGTAGTAACCGGTCCAATAACTGCGCCAGACACTTGATGTCTTATATAGGGGTTGCCAACCGCAGCGCCATATTCTGACTGTTTACATATCTCTGTATTTGAATGCGCACGCCTATACCAGTTTCTTTGAGCACTTCAGTGTACTTTCTTGTTAGTTTCATAAAAGCATTTTCTATAACATTCAAAATTATGTAAATATAAGTGCACTCTTCCCGAGGAGTGAGTTTGTTCGATTGGCTTGATCTACAAGATAGCTTGCACTAATTGCAGTAAGATATTTTGCACTTTCTGGTGTTACGTTTTGTATTTCAGATACAGTAAAGTTTATTGCCGAATAGGAACTGTGATAAAGTAAGAATTACCTCAGGATCTTACTAAAAAGTGAGAGTGATGAAACAACTTTTATCCTACGTGGAGAACTACTGTAAATTTGTATCGCATTGTTTGTAATGGAGCTTTTATAAGCTCATGTCCTCACGGATTGGATACGGTAATTTCCTTTTTGCCTGATAACATGTCCATGGATATTGAAGTTTTTATTTACGTCTACTACAGAAAGAACAACATGACTAGCACGTGGACAGCTGAGGAAATGTGCGTTTAAGAGGGATAACGTTTGAATTCTGCGTCCGTCCATTTCGTAAACAGTGCTATTTGCGAGCCAGACAGCGTACAACTGCCATTGGAGCGCACTGAGATAGCGCACACCACGTTGGGGCCCACCTACCGTACGCACAAGTCGCATTGTTTCTGAGCGTTCACCAGCACGTTGAACTCGGCGCGCTCAACGTTGAAGTCCGATGGCAACAGCCCGTGTTCCCACGGTCTTAGGTCTGTACTGTACCTGTTACCAAGTTGTTTCAAACTACGTAACACGTGCGAGTGAACCTCAGCGCTCAAACGTAACGCCCGCGACTAAGGATTTCCGAGAGCCTGGCTGACAAAATCCCGGATACAATCTGTCTGTGTAGTCACCGGGGATTACTGTGTGGACCGCAAGCGGTGGCCGCTTCGGCGAACCACGAATGTCAAGGCCGCGCCCCGTTAAGACTCCGTGTCCACAGAGACGCGGAGGGGATAAGCGGACGCACGTGGCCTGAGCAGTCTGCAGCTGCCAAGAGGATGGAGCTGTCAGCAGGTCTGTTCAAAAATGGTTCAAATGGCTCTGAGCACTATGGGACTTAACATCTGTGGTCATCAGTCCCCTAGAACTTAGAACTACTTAAACGTAACTAACCTAAGGACATCGTGGCCGAGCGGTTAAAGGCGCTACAGTCTGGAACCGCACGACCGCTACGGTCGCAGGTTCGAATCCTGCCTCGGGCATGGATGTGTGTGATGTCCTTAGGTTAGTTAGGTTTAAGTAGTTCTAAGTTCTAGGGGACTTATGACCACAGCAGTTGAGTCCCATGGTGCTCAGAGCCATTTGAACCATTTGCACCTAAGGACATCACACACATCCATGCCCGAGGCAGGATTCGAACCTGCGACCGTAGCAGTCGCGCGGTCCCGGACTGAGCGCCTAGAACCACTCGGCCACCGCGGCCGGCAGCAGGTCTGTCGCGGCTGACGCGGGATCTTCAGCCGTTGTTGTTCGCACCAAGGTTCTTCTGTTCTTACCTACCACGCACGGGCGGAAAAGGATAAACGGTTGTAAGGTGGCGTTCTGCTGGCAATCAGCAGCCAAACTTTACCCTCGGTTATGTCTGCCGTGTCACATTTCAACAGATATCCGATGCTTAGTGCAAATTGTCATGGTTGAGAGAGACATCAGGCTTAAACTAGCAAGTTGGTGGGCTGCAGTAGGATGCAGTTAAAATTTTGCTGCCCACAGACATATGCTAAAAGACACATCTACATCTAGAATCCGATAGCCACCTTATGGTGTGTGGCAGCGGGTGCTTTGAGAACTGGTGTCACTTCCCCCTTTTCTTGATCCATAATGTTATCTTCATGGTCCTTTCTCCAAATATGCGTAGGAGGCAGCAATATGTTGGTTGGTTCTTCTAGGAATGTACGCTCTCAGAACTTGAACAGAAGACCATAACGTGATGGAGAACACCTCTCTCACAGCGTCTGCCACTGGGTTGATTGACCGTCTCCGTGACGCTTTCGTGCATATTAAATGAACCGGAACGAAAAATGATGCTCTTCTTTGGATCTGCTCTAGTTCCTCTATCAGCCCTATCTCGTAAGGATCACATACTAACAAGCAATAGTCAAGTACTTATCGAACGAGTGTTTGTAAGCTATATCCTTTGTCGGTGGACTACATTTCCTGAGGATTTTTGCGATGAATCTCAGTATGGCATCTGCATTACTCGCGATTAATTTTATGCAGTCTTCCCACTTCAAATCACTCCGTACGCACACTCCTAAATATTTTATGCATGTATTGTATTGTATTGTGTGTTAACCAGGGGCCTAGAAACGATGGAGAGGCTCCGTCCCCGCCGCAGCCGCAGTGGTCTACAACCCCACGACGACTACCGCAGTCCACTTCACCCCTCTGCCGCCCCACACCGAATCCAGGGTTATTGTGCGGTTCGGCCCCCTGTGGACCCCTCCCACCAGTGAACGTCTCACACCAGACGAGTGTAGCCCCTATGTTTGCGTGGTAGAGTAATGGTGGTGTACGCGTACGTGGAGAACTTATTTGCGCAGCAATCGCCGACATAGTGTAGCTGAGGCGAAATAAGGGGAACCATCCCGCATTCGCCGAGGCAGATGGAAAACCGCCTAAAAGCCATCCACAGACTGGCCGGCTCACCGGACCGCGACACAAATCCGCCGGGCGGATTCGTGCCGAGAATCAGGCGCTCCTTCCCAGTCCGGAAAGCCGTGCGTTAGACCGAACGGCTAACCGGGCGGGCTTATGGAAGTAACTGCTTTCAATAATTTCTCTGCAACTTTTTAATCGTACAATAAAGGATCTTTCTGCCTATGTATTCGCAAAATGGTTCAAATGGCCCTGAGCACTATGGGACTTAACTTCTGAGGTCATCACTTCCCTAGAACTTAGAACTACTTAAACCTAACTAACTTAAGGACATCACACACATCCATGCCCGAGGCAGGATTCGAACCTGCGACCGTAGCAGTCGCGCGGTTCCAGACTGTAGCGCCTAGAACCGCTCGGCCACCCCGGCCGGCTACATATTCGCAATAGATTACGTTTGTTTAAGTTGAGGGTCACACATGCAACATCAGCAGATACTGTATCGTACTCACTCACACAGCCTTATGTGTTCTCTATTTGCCATTAAAAGCCGTCATTTTTTACGCACTCGTAGTATTTTGCTTATGAATTTGTTGTACACTTAACATTCCTCGCCTCTGATGCTTTCATTGTAAGTTGAATGCTTTGTGTCACAGAACCTCCGCAACATGAAACAGTCAATCCTCGTCATCAAACTATTTAGCAGCCAGTGGACGACGGAGGCAGTCATACATTGTTCGGTATCTTATTCCCCTACATTGCTCGCAACTTACACTATGTGATCGAATGTATCCGGACACCTGGCTGAAAATTACTTACACGTTCGTGACGCCCTCCATCGGTAAGGTTGGAATTCAATATGGTGTTGGCCCACCCTTAGCCTTGAAGATAGCTTCCACTCTCGCAGGCACACGTTCAGTCAGGTGCTGGAACATTTCTTGGGGAATGACAGCCCATTGTTCACGAAGTGCTGCACTGAAAAGACCACAGGAATTACCATGAATGGAAATGTATTATTTCTTCTTTTACTATTTAGCACTGGAATACGTATTAGAAATTAAATTCTGTTATGGATGAATGTATTTTAGTACTTATTTTAAAGAAAAAAAGTAACGTACTAGTATTTCCAGGACCAACAGATTAAGACATTTTTAAGATATTGTTGCTCGTGTGGAAAAATGTTCTCGAGCCGGCCTTGTTAAGTATACGCATAAACCAAGGGTGCCTATACGAGGGAGCATGCCCCCACTCCCTCCCCCCCCCAACCCCAACGTTTCGGGGAAGGAGAAAAATATAGTGTAGTCAGGCGGTTTTCTTTCAAGAAAATGATTTAAAAGTCGGCATTAAGCAGGTTTTTAACAGGGTCGGAACTGGAACTTTTTTATGCCTACTTACAAGTCGCCATTCGTCTTCCAAAATACTGAACATACTTCATCCCACCCCCCAGTTTGCCGGTCCCCTTCCCCCTACAATATGTCGTGTGCAAACCAAAGAGTACAGATAGTGTGGAAAAGATGTGAATGATGAAAATGAAAGATTATAGTCTGTATTACCAAATTTGAGCTACGACAATGAGGCACACACTGTCAACGCATCAAGCATTCATAAACTCAGGGTTACTGAGCTATTAATGGAGAGATGCTTTTTGACAATTGCAACAGACGGGAAAACAAACTGGTCAAAGAACATCTGGAGTGAAATAGCAATTTTGTCAACAATGAAAGTGAAATGGAAGTGGCCAGTATATACAGCCCGACGAGTAGACGTTAGATGAACGAGTGAAACACACTGCCATATTCAAAAATTACGAATAAAGGAAAGTTAATAGACGACTTTAGGGAACACACACGCGAATGGGTGAAGGTCGTTATTTCGTGGAGAATTCTAGAGGACCACTTCATGCAGTAGTGGATACCAAATGACTGTTGATTGCATTCAAAGGGTGTTTAAAAAACATATTCCAACAGCACCGGTCAAAACTGGAAAAAAAGTTCCTGTAATGGTTAGTCTGGAAACAGATAACTGTTGAGATATGGGCCGTTGAAGATCCGCTGCTCACATACTGCTTTTTATTTACACTTGAGGATGGACTCACAAGAGATGGCATAGTAAATTACCACAATAAGAACTAGTGAGCAGATGTCCAGAGCAATCATGGAGGTGAGGCACAAAGATCGCTCCATCATCAATGCATGAGCATCAATTGACGGTATGTACTTCTGACGTCGTCAGTGTGGGAGCGATCTGAATAGTGAATAATTTTTCAGTTGTCAAAATCGCAAAAATCATTTACTCAAATAAACTACCGGGTACGGCACGATACCAACAAGAACATGCATTGTAATACACCACTTACTGTACTGAATCCGCGCGTGGTAGACGCTCGGTTTGAGGCGCCTTGCCACGGTTCGCGCGGCTCCCCCCGTCGGAGGGTCGAGTGCTCCCTCGGGCATGGGTGTGTTTGTTGTCCTTAGAGTAAGTTAGTTTAAGTAGTGTGTAAGCCTGGGGACCGACGACCTCAGCAGTTTGGTCCCATAGGAACTTACCAAAAATTTCCAACTGTACTGAAGGAGAAGATTGTGTAATGATGCAAACGAAGATCTGAAGATGGCAACAGAGAATTGCCGACTCTGCTAATCTATGGGAATAAACAATTTCAGCGATCTTAGCGGTTGAAACTTTATTCGGTGTTCTGATGACGGTAATAGACTCATAGGGCCATACACTTTACCACACAGATCAACAGGTGCTCTGTATGATCGATTTCTGCGCGATGAATTACCAGTAGTGTTGGAGAACGTTACCCTTGCAGAAAGGCAACGACTGTGGTTCATGCCCGCTGAACCACCACTCTATTTTCTTCGAATTGAAGCACTACCTCATCGCAGCGTCTCAAGGGCGATCTATTGGCCCGGTAGTATGGCTTCCCAACTCACCAGATCTGAATCGGTTGTACTTCTGGCTATGTGGACACAGAAAAGCATTCTCTGTTGGTCCATTGTAGACGCGGAACAGCGGCTGGTCAAATATTTTACAACGAAAATCACCAAACAGCCTGCAATTTGAGAAAGTATTTTATTTTATTTTCATAACTAGTTTCCGCAAATCAAACACTTGTCAAGGTTTCGTATTTCAAGTTCTTCCTTCGAACACTTGATAACAACTTGTCAAGTCTTAGGAGTAAGCACTTGAAATAAGAATTCGCGACATCGACAAACTGATGGCTCCAGTATACTAATATCGATACGCCTGAGTGTTTATACATAAAGTGCATACGGGGCCAGATTTAGGACTGTTGATATTTTTAAAAATATCGGGCAATCGGTGTATCGATATTTAAAAAGTATCGCTATCGGCCCCCGATATACCAAAGAAAAGTATACATATATCGATACATCGTCGAATAATATATCGACAAGCAGTCCTAAAAAAATATCGGCTGCACATTGAAAATATACTGCCGCTTTCAGAGCTATTTAAGTTCAAATGGTTCAAATGGCTCTGAGCACTATGGGACTTAACTTCTGAGGTCATCAGTCACCTAGAACTTAGAGCTACTTAAACCTAACTAACCTAAGGACATCACACACATCCATGCCCGAGGCAAGATTCGAACCTGCGACCGTAACGGTCGTGCGTTTCCAGACTGTAGCGCCTAGAACCGCTCGGCCACTCTGGCCGGCTGTATATTTAAGTATTGGTCTATTACTAGATATTCTGTACATCAACAAGCTAGCAGCCTGCTTATCCCCCTTAGAGCAAGAACTGAAAGGAAAACGATGCACGTTAATGCTTGGCAATAACCACTTTGCTAACAATTAAAACTGTATGTAAATGGCACAATAAAAAGGTGCCCGATGGGTCCGTCGTTCAGTTTCAAATATCATATTTATCTGAAACACTTCGTGTCGACTTCCCAGTTCTTCTCATTCCTACAAACGCCAGAGACCTAATAGCTGTAGTGTCAAAACCGTGTGGTGAAGTTAATCGTTGAAGTTTTTCTCAGCAACGCCGAGGGCCGATTACGTCAGCATTTTCCTTCACTCGTCTCCGCCCACTACAAAGCCCAATCTTCTCATTTAGATTTTTGTTCGTCATTTTCAGTAACTGTTTTTGAAGAATGCCAGTGTGAGGAAACAGGACAATGGTTGCGTTGAAAATTGTTTCTTAACGCAAGTGGCGTGCTTTTTCAACAAATCTGAAATGTTGTTATTCTGTTCACACCGCCACCCCCAGTGCAATCGGACTTCTTCTTTGCGCCACCTACACTTGCTTCACACAGTCAAAGAGAAGGACTGGACGTCATGAAAGCTCAAAAAGTAGTAAGACTCCTTCACACAAGAACAATTCAAATGTTTACCGATAATTGCGAACAAATATAACATAAAATAAAGATATCGACACCTGATATTGCCATTTTGATATCGATATTTCGATATATCAGAAAAGAAAATATCGCCGGAATTTACCGATACTTTTTTGGAAAATTTTCGATATATCGATATTTCAAAACAACAGCCATAGGCCACAAGAAGGCATATTGAATTGCCGCAACTGTTTGTGAAAATAAAATAAAATAGCTCCTCAAATTGCACTGCTGTTTGGCGATTTTCCTTGTTAAACATTTAAAAGCATCGGTGTATGCCCACTCCGTCGGCAATGTGTGGACGTGACAGGAGCGTGTGACCATTGCATCCGAATGGAGCCAAGTGTATTCGAAAACAGTACGTGACTCACTGCGAACAAAGGTTAAAGGATGCGGTGTGACAACGTGCTGCACTACCTATAGCGTCTATTTCCAAGTAACAGACGGGAATTAGATTGGCCCATAACTCAGCAGGCATTGGTTTCCGAATTAGTATATCATCACAGAAACTTCTAATTTTGACCAAAACCAACTCCTGAAGGAATACATCACATTAAAAAAAAAAGCAACACCCTGGATGCACCCCAAAAAAAAAAAGAAAGAAAAACACCCTGGATGCACCCTTCTGCTCATCCTTCAGTCTGACGGCTTTCTAAATTTTGTAGGTGTTTCTTTTATATTCTTGTTTGTAAAACTTGGGAATCTAGATCACTCCTTTCTTTATCCATGCCACAATGGTCGCCGGCCGGAGTGGCCGAGCGTTCTAGGCGCTAGTCTGGAACCGCGCGACCGCTACGGTCGCAGGTTCGAAACCAGCCTCGGGCATGGATGTGTGTGATGTCCTTAGGTTAGTTAGGTTTAAGTAGTTCTAAGATCTAGGGGACTGATGACATCAGAAGTTAAGTCCCATAGTGCTCAGAGCCATTTGAACCATTTCTGAACCAGAATGGTCTTCTTGCATAGGAAGTAAATATCTGATGGCCTGTCTCACGCTCAGGTTCAAATTTTCCGTAAGATGGGATAGGAATAGGAGAAGGGATAACAACGTCGTCGAAAAAATGCCAGTCTCTCTGTCTCCGGATAGTAGCAACCTGCGGGATAGTAGCATCCTGCTGCAGTCGGAGGTAAAACCCAGTCATAGGTCTCGATAGTGGAATTTCACTCCCAACGGCAGAAAGAATATAAGAACATTGGGGAATTAGCAAGGTTATAATTTGCGCTAATCCGACCCAAAATTGGAAGCCAAACAACCCACGACTCCATTCATAGAGCGGAAAATCCTGTGAAACGAAACTTCTTGAACGGAAAAGAACCTTTGTGTAGCTTGCTCAGTTTGATTTTTATTTGCCTTAGAAATGTGGGACGTTTCCTCGCACGTGCATGATATTTGCAGGCGAGCCACCAGCTGCGCCATTCAGCAGTACCAGTTTGGCAAGTGACTGCAGTTTGACGTCCTCTGGGTACACACAAGGCTGGCCGGGTTCTATTTCGATGGCGCTTATCTGCTGTGTCCATACCGAGCCACGCGCCCGCTGTCTGCGCGACACGGCAGTGCGGACAAGCGCGTACCAGCCAGCGGTCGCGTGCGACCTTGAGCAACATCCCATGACGTCACGCTACAAGTGGCGCGACTGCCGAGCGGGTTGCCGCCGCGATTTTCTGCAGGCTCTGCCCGTAAGCGCGGCTTAATAGCGCCCTCGCGACGAAGCGAAAAAGCGAGGTTAGGGTCTGTCAGCAGAAAATATAGGTAATTAGAGACGCAGCACAATCACAACTGGGCGAAGATGGAGCAGTAAATCAGATCTGTGCATTTCTCAGGGAACCATTCGGGCATTCCACACGCGTGCATCAGTGCAAAGCTGGAATCGTGATGTCCGGATAAGGATTTGTACGCCTTTCCTTCACCGTCAGTGTCTTATTCGCGTCACCATATCGCTAGATATTTCTGTGTTACATTTGACTCTCTAAATCAATAAGTATTTTACGCAATAACAGCAACTTTGAAAGACGTATCCATAGTTTAGTTTAAATGTATGCATAATCCTTGTATCATCATTTATATTTAAATTTTTTAACAGGATTTATTCGAAAATTCATGAAACAGAATGATCTAAATCATCAAAATGATTTACATTATTTTTAAGAAACTGTTTTCATTGTCTCTTATTATCCTTAATTCACAACGGCGCTGGATAAATATTATTACGGCTTCATACATTTTGCGCAAGAGTGATGTTGTTTATGTGTTCCACTATTACTTTCAGATTAGTCCTAGTTCTTAAACTCAAATTAATTATTTTCTTTTTATAACGGTTGCCTGTATAAAGCTCAAGGATGTCTTTTTATAACATTTGCCTGCATGAAGCTTCAGGATGTACATCAAAATGGTTCAAATAGCTCTGAGCACTATGGGACTCAACATCGTAGGTCATAAGTCCCCTAGAACTTAGAACTACCTAAACCTAACTAACCTAAGGACATCACACATACCCATGCCCGAGACAGGATTCGAACCTGCGACCGTAGCAGTCCCGCGGTTCCGGACTGCAGCGCCAGAACCGCTAGACCACCGCGGCCGGCAATGTACATCACGTGAAGCATTTTTTTGTGCAATGAATATTTTTGTGTAAGTATGGCAATGATTGTGGCAAGAAAGTTGCTAAAAGACTTTCGGAACATGCATTAGTTGTTTATTTTGTAAAAGACTACAATCGTTTCAACCAGTTGCCACCATAGTTACCTTTTCAGAAAACACGGTAAGGCTAATCATGTGCATGTCCTTCAGTTACAGATTAACACAACTTTATTACAAAAATGCGTAAGTAAACGGAAAACGGGAGATTCAAAGAGAACCAAAAAACGTTATTAGTAACAGGTAGTGAGGGAGTTTTCGCTAGAAACGAATATAACACAGGCAGCGTTTGCTAAGTGAAGACAACACAATGAATTTGCTTATAAATGGTGTATTACTCATGCGAGAGCATTTCAGAGATTTAAAAGGTGTATTTGATAACCACCACTAATCGACAACTTTGTAAACAACAATGAAACTTTTATGATCAGTGAAAGATGTATTTCTATTTTTTTTCCTTATTTTCAAGACTGCCTCTCTCTCTTGGTACGTACTCGTAATGTTAACCTATTGCAATTCTTCCGCATTTCATTGCGCATGTTAGACAATTTCAGTGCACTGTGTTTGCTGCTTACACCGTATATAAGAAAATGGCCCGCCACTGTATTTGCGTGACCGTGTCAGAGAAATGCGTTACTGTCTGGAGTACAGATCGCAAAAAGGTTCCCGTCTAATTGTGTCACTTACACCAATCTTGTACGCTGTTCGTACCAGACTACAGAAACATGTAATCACAGATAAACGACAGGTATATTTGTGAAAGGCAACTGATCACTTGTGCGCTCAATTCTGGCACAGTAAAAATGTTTGGTACTATTCTACTCGCTGCATCACGTGCCATTTGTCGCTGAAGGACCGTAGCACACGCTCCATTATGTAACATTATGCAGCGCGCCGGTGGGTAACAAAACATTGATTTTAGACCGTGCGTGGTGCTTACGGCTTTCATTCCGCGACGAATGTCACGTAATCCTGTCACTACAGCGCATGCGCGCGTTTAAACTGCCCTACACTGGCCGGTAGACGTAGTTCGCCCTTTAATCCGCTAGATGGCAGCGCCAGTATTTCGAGTGGCGCACTTCGCACGCTGCCAAGGTTTTTGGCGCTTACTCATCCATGAGCTGCCTACGTCACGTCAAGGTTTTGGCGCCAGCGGGCACGTGCCACGTTAGCACGCAGCCAGCTATTGCCGGAGAGATATATCTGCGCGTTGTGGAACACAGCAGCTTACACCCCAGCTCCGACGCATCGCTACGTTCTTTAATCGTTTACAGTTTCACATCCTTGCAACGACCGCCCAAGGGAGTGATTCTCTGTGTTACCACGCCAGTCATATCATCGTGGAGTTACCCAAATACTGAATTACTATTTACGTCAGCTGAGATTCAGCGTAGTGTCGACAGGTTTTGATGCTGATACGGATAAGATAATATTCGAGGCATTACTTCGTTTATAGAACGATAGGTGGGATGGTCGCGTTGCTTGTTACGCCACGCCCTGATGTAACGAAAATTTGCACTTTTATGTAGGACTGGTCAACCGTCTGAAAGTGAAACTATATTTTGGACTGAAGTCGCACCGTTAATACCGTCTCGGCACAAAATCAAGCGAAAACCGATAACCGTGATGAAGATGTGGAATGTGTATGCCTTAATACCGCAACGGGTTATATTGTCTGAAGAGACGAGTACCATTATGAAACAAGAGTTAACACTATAAAACACTAAGGGAACATAACTAACGGGAAAGCTTCTAGTTTCTTGTACAAAATAATGTTAATCAGCACCAATCCGAACAGAACCCTAATACGAAAGAAGCTCAGAAATATTCCCTTTTAAAACGTCTTTTCTGATCATTTGCTTCGAGCTACACTGAAGGACAGGTGACTACAAACTGTTATAGTGAAGTACTAAAGCGAGGACATGAAGGGAGCAAAAAGAAATGACTTAATCAGTCGCTCAACTTCAATAAGGCTATAATTACATAAACATAAGCAGAAGCAAATGAAGAGTAACACGCAATTCCACCACTTCTGCACTGCTTAACTCGTGTATTATTTACGACCTAATTAATCTAGTGATAAACACTTAATAACAAAGTGGAACGGATAAAAATTACAGTGTGGAGTAGAACAATGTCCGAGCCGGGAGGAGTAACCTCCCTTGTGCGATGGTTAGGAAAAGATTTTGGAAGACGCTCGTTTGATATGCAGTTCGGGTGAAACTAAGTTTCATACTTTCATTCGAAGCAGACAACAATTGCAGTTTTTCAGTCCATCAGCTGCGGTGCAAATACTTAAACGTGCGTCATTTACAAAAGAACGCCAAACAAGGTATTCCGCCTTGTCTGTTTAATGACTTTTATTTATGCAACAAACTGTATCAGTCGCAGCCGGCCGGTGTGGCCGAGCGGTTTTAGGCGCTATAGTCTGGAACCGCGCGACTCCTACGGTCGCAGATTCGAATCCTGCCTCGGGCATGGATGTGTGTGATGTCCTTAGGTTAGTTAGGTTCAAATAGTTCTAAGTTCTAGGGGACTGATGACCTCAGCAGTTAAGTCCCATTGTGCTCAGAGCCATTTGAACCATTTTTTGTATCAGTCGCAGTTGCGTTCATTTAAAAATAATAAACGTGTAAAACATATGGCTTGACATGAATGAGTGCTACGGCACTTCGTTTTCAGCAAATTTCCTATACGCTATTCACGAATTAATGCCCTTTTCACTCCAAGTCTAGTTTCTACGAATGTGGTTGACTAATTAGTCCTAACGTTTTGGACATCCAAGACTGTTATCAACAGACCTCTAGAAGAACTCACAGCGAACTGCGCACTCTGATGTACAACGTTAATTAAGTTTCGCAGGAGAGCTTCTGGAAAGTTAGGAAGGTAGGAGACGAGGTACTGGCAGAAGTACTGCTGTGAGGATGGGGCGTGAGTCGTGCTTGGGTAGCTCAGTTGGCAGAGCACTTGCCCGCAAAAGCCAAAGGTCCCGACTTCGAGTCTCGGTCCGGCACACAGTTTTAATCTGCCAGGAAGTTTCATATCAGCGCACACACAGAGTGAAAATCTCATTCTGAAGTTTCAACGTTAATTACTGTAGGGAAATCACGATAACAAGGGTTGATTTACTTTCCTCCCGACTAGTGAGTCTAGTGCTTATCCAAGGCTGTGAATTCCTCTGTTATTTAGATCGGATCCACGTTTCGTGCAGCGGAAAATTACTCTATACTCGCAGCACATTTCACATGGAAGAAATATAGCTGTTTAAATTGACTTGAGAACCTATGTGTGTATGCACGTCGACAAAGGTTTTCCTGCATTCGGGCACTACTTATAGGGCGTCCGCCGTCCCCCCCCCCCCCCCCGTCTCTGTGTGTGTGTGTGTGTGTGTGTTTGTTGTAACAGACGTGCGACCCATGTTCAGAGAATTCGCGTCACTCTTCAGAGGCTGTGACGCTAAGCGTATCGCGCTGTGTGCGGGATGAGCTTCGCCCTCCCGCCTACTACGAACAGCGAGGCGCAGTTTCCGAGAGACGTATGTGTGTGTGTGTGTTGTGGACGGGGATTGGGCCGCAGTAGAGGGGGTAACGGAGGGGAAGAGGCGCAGTGGCGATAGCGGCAGGCGGAAGAGCTTTGGCCGCCTGCCAGGCGAGACGGTACGCCACTTGAAAAGAGTGTGGCTGCGACACAGCCACGCTGTGAGCAAAGCACGTCGGAAGAAAGATATACAAACCGGCTCTCAGAATTCTCCAAATTTCCTTTATCGTATGGTCGATTTACACAACGTCAACGAAATGCAAAGGATTGTCGCCGTCAAATGGAGGTGTGTCCATACTAGAAAGATCAATATAACGCCATTTCGCTTACTTAGCCTATAGTGCGTTTAAAATTAGTTGCGGCTTCTGACAGTTCGGAGCGGAGCGAGTCGAGGGTAGCATAGTTGTCAGCGTGTGCTTAGCACGTATGTAGATGGCCACACTATTATGGCAGGCTCGCTTGACTGCGTGCTGCGATCTTTCTCAAACGCTTTTTAAAGAAACCAGTCGGTGACAAACTCTCATTCTCATTCATCTTAAAGTTTAATAATAGTCAGCTTCATGATGAAAACCCTATCATTTCTTTAGTAGTCACAGTTATTGTGATATTTCGTTATTAGGTAACTACTGCTAGAAATTCTTAGTTTGAAGTGAAAAATAGGTCCGCTATGAATTTGTGTTTGGTGCGTGTTAGATTACATGTTGCACAGTATTAAATAAAGATAATAGACTGAATCATTCTTTAAAGTAGGAGTGGTATCACTGTCGGTTTCCAGTCTCGAGAAAATGAAATGTGTGTAAAGCTCTCCGTCACGAACTAGTGATCAGTGAAAAAACAAAAAAAGAATGAAATATTCATAGTTTCCTCTCGTATCTCACAAATGGTGATAGACGTTGAAACAAGATTTTGGCAAATGATAGCGCGCAAAGAGGAGGGTGTTTTGCCGTATCTTTAATATGCGAAACTTCCGTATCTATTGAGATATTCAAGCGTCTACGGATCTTTCGAATGAAATAATGTAACTATTGAGGGCAATTGATAGCTGCGGCAAGGCTGTGGGCTTTCCATTGGTTTGATAAAGAAGAAAGTTGTTCCAGAGTTACCAAAATTCTGTTGAAACCGCAATAGAGAATTCAGTGCCTTACTAAGTCAAAAAAAAATGGTTCAAACGGCTCTGAACACTATGGGACTTAACTTCTGAGGTCATCAGTCCCCTAGAACTTAGAACTACTTAAACCGAACTAACCTAAGGACATCACACACATCCATGCCCGAGGCAGGATTCGAACCTGCGACCGTAGCGGTCGCGCGGTTCCAGACTGTAGTGCCTAGAACCGCTCGGCCACCCCGGTCGGCTGAAATGAGAACTACTGTGGGTTTCGTAATAATACACTCCTGGAAATGGAAAAAAGAACACATTGACACCGGTGTGTCAGACCCACCATACTTGCTCCGGACACTGCGAGAGGGCTGTACAAGCAATGATCACACGCACGGCACAGCGGACACACCAGGAACCGCGGTGTTGGCCGTCGAATGGCGCTAGCTGCGCAGCATTTGTGCACCGCCGCCGTCAGTGTCAGCCAGTTTGCCGTGGCATACGGAGCTCCATCGCAGTCTTTAACACTGGTAGCATGCCGCGACAGCGTGGACGTGAACCGTATGTGCAGTTGACGGACTTTGAGCGAGGGCGTATAGTGGGCATGCGGGAGGCCGGGTGGACGTACCGCCGAATTGCTCAACACGTGGGGCGTGAGGTCTCCACAGTACATCGATGTTGTCGCCAGTGGTCGGCGGAAGGTGCACGTGCCCGTCGACCTGGGACCGGACCGCAGCGACGCACGGATGCACGCCAAGACCGTAGGATCCTACGCAGTGCCGTAGGGGACCGCACCGCCACTTCCCAGCAAATTAGGGACACTGTTGCTCCTGGGGTATCGGCGAGGACCATTCTCAACCGTCTCCATGAAGCTGGGCTACGGTCCCGCACGCCGTTAGGCCGTCTTCCGCTCACGCCCCAACATCGTGCAGCCCGCCTCCAGTGGTGTCGCGACAGGCGTGAATGGAGGGACGAATGGAGACGTGTCGTCTTCAGCGATGAGAGTCGCTTCTGCCTTGGTGCCAATGATGGTCGTATGCGTGTTTGGCGCCGTGCAGGTGAGCGCCACAATCAGGACTGCATACGACCGAGGCACACAGGGCCAACACCCGGCATCATGGTGTGGGGAGCGATCTCCTACACTGGCCGTACACCACTGGTGATCGTCGAGGGGACACTGAATAGTGCACGGTACATCCAAACCGTCATCGAACCCATCGTTCTACCATTCCTAGACCGGCAAGGGAACTTGCTGTTCCAACAGGAAAATGCACGTCCGCATGTATCCCGTGCCACTCAACGTGCTCTAGAAGGTGTAAGTCAACTACCCTGGCCAGCAAGATCTCCGGATCTGTCCCCCATTGAGCATGTTTGGGACTGGATGAAGCGTCGTCTCACGCGGTCTGCACGTCCAGCACGAACGCTGGTCCAACTGAGGCGCCAGGTGGAAATGGCATGGCAAGCCGTTCCACAGGACTACACCCAGCATCTCTACGATCGTCTCCATGGGAGAATAGCAGCCTGCATTGCTGCGAAAGGTGGATATACACTGTACTAGTGCCGACATTGTGCATGCTCTGTTGCCTGTGTCTATGTGCCTGTGGTTCTGTCAGTGTGATCATGTGATGTATCTGACCCCAGGAATGTGTCAATAAAGTTTCCCCTTCCTGGGACAATGAATTCACGGTGTTCTTATTTCAATTTCCAGGAGTGTATAAGAGAAGTTAGATGTTTGTTTTTATATTGAGAATGGGCCATTTGATATACAATTGACCTGACTCGCAATCAGTTGCTAGTTTACTAATACACTACTTCACGATACTGTGGCAATTTCAACTACATTAGAATGTTAGTGAGATGAGTTTTTCTAAACTCTGCTGTGTTTCGACAAAAGGCGATTTTAACATGGCAACAACAGAAGCTGCGTATTCCTCAAAACCTGTCACAGTCCTTCATGAATGTCCTCAGCTATTTTCTTGGTTATGACAGGCAGCTCAAAACTAGTCCTATCGTGTAAAATTTGCAGTGGCTTCTTATCTCGGCATTCCAATCTCAGAGAGCGTAAACGTCTTGCTGTGTTTTGCCACATTACTTTTCATCTAGGACCATATATTCTCAGTCGGATTTAAACGAGTATGATAGGGAGAAGGCCTGATTAAAGTGTGTACCGTTAGCCTGTTCGTCGACCTGGTAGCGTGGCTTATACAGCAGTGCAAGTTCTATTGACTTCACCTTATAAATGCTAGGTTCAGCTTTATCTCGTGGAATATTTCTTTGTACCCAGAGCAAAATATCCGCTTTCTTCCAATGCATTGTTGGAGCTTAATGCATCACAAGACAGTGATATGGCGTTTCGTCTATTACTATTGTCGAATTCCGAGGAATGTTTTGCAGCCGGTTAAAGTGTTCTTGGACGACACTTTTATTGCACATCACGTATCCAGATGTACTGCACTGTTGTTATTAATGCAACGCCAGCATAAAACTTGTTCACAATACTTGACGACTACAGAACGCTTTAACGCCAGAAAATACAACTTTTAACGAGAGCTGACGAACATTGATGCATCTAGTGCTTGACATCACGTGGTACTGTTTATTCGTGGTGTAGCAACAGCGGCGCTTTACCAGCAGAACCGCTGGCGGCGTGGTAGGGAAAGCCGGTTTGCTATTGGTGTTACCCGGGCAACGGCGTCACGTCCCCCTCCGGTCAGCCAAAAGTCAAAAGTAGCAACTAATTTTAAACGCACTACACGACTCAGTTCTTCAAGTGAGGTTATGAGGTACCATCCATGAGACTAAAATGCGAAATATGGTATCAGAATTAAAGAACTAGCAACAATGGCCGAAGAAAAATTGATAATGAATGTTCCTGAGAAAGATCGTACAGTAAATTTTTCGGCTGAGAACAGAAAGAGGTACAGTATCGGTCAAACAATTCAAAACATCGCCATTGCTTTGATTAAAAAAAGGTGTTCAGTAAACTCGCGATTACCCGGTTTAATGCGGCTCGATATTGCACGGATAACCGAAATACACAGATAATTAAGGATACACATATTTCTACCTGAAACTGCTATTTACTATATTTACAAAATATGATACATGTCATATTTGAAAACCACTGAATTAATTATACTCTATTCGCCAGAAACAGAACTTACTTACAAAATTACACTTAAAATTCGTAAGGATATTTTCGTCCTGTCATTGTAACTACAGAACGAAAACACCCTCAAGAACTGTAAAGCAGCTACGGACAGTATGACCACACAAATGAAGAAGTTACAGTTAAAAACACTCTGTATTTCGTATTACTTACTTTCAGTTCACTTCCGTGAAAAAAATCATTCAGTTATTTTCTTGTTTCTGTTTTTCATTTGCTTTCTTCCCAATGCCAGGTTTTATTTAACGGTGTATTAAAACAAATTTGGTAATGCATACTCTAATAACATCTTAAGCATTTCAGTGTCTCGGTGTTCGTGATGATGCGTTCCTATATCACCTCGTCTCCACTCTCTTCTTCTACCAAGGAAAACATCGTGTCTCTTATACAGGCTGATTCAGCTGCCCTGCCGATAGTTTTTATGAAACCCACAATGTATTCAAAAACCAGTCGAGAGGTTTTCATATTCTCTCGCTCACTATGTGCAAACTGTTGGGCCTACAGAAAAAATTAACAAGACTTCTCTGTACGAAATTTAATGTAGTTAAATTATAAACTGGGATAGTCTTACGCGGGATGCCACAGTTTTCGAGTTATTCAAGAAAAATGGCGTTTTAATGCCATTTATGTTTTTCTCGAATAAATCGAAAACCGGGTCCTCCAGCGTAAGCATATCTCAGTTCAAAATTTAACTACATTAACTTTCCTACAAAAAAGTCCTGTAGGACTAATAGTTTTCATGTAGTGAGTGAGAAAATATGAAAATCTCACTCGTGGATTTTGAAGGCGTTAAATGTTGCATAAAACCCATAGGTACGGGCAGCTGAAGCACCTTGTATAGACAGCATGCTCCAAATTACACAGCTCGTCTACTGGCAACAAAACGTGAGTCACGTCCATAACAGCGTATTCCAGATGAATACATCCTTTCTAAATATAACAGGATACTTCAGCCTTCGGTTTTTATTTATTTTTTGTTTCAGTTTCTTCAAATCCCAAGGATATATTTTTTCTAATTCGTTTGATGCGGCCTGCCACCATTGCCTCTCTCACGTTAACCTCTTCATCTAGCACTTTTCCACATCCATAGTTATTTGTTGGTTGTACTCAAATCTTCCCCTACAGTTTTTACCCTCTACAGCTCCCTCTAGGAACCTAAAGATCGTTCCCTGATGTCTTAACATACGTCCTATCATCCTGTCCCATCTTCTTGTCAGAGATTCAAATATCTTCCTTCCTTCGTCGATTCTGCTGAGAAACTCCTCATTCCTCATCTTATCAGTCCAGCTGATTTTCAACATTCATCTGTAGCACCACTTCTCAAAAGCTTCGATTCTCTTCTGCTCTGGTTTTTTCACTGTCCGTAATTTGCTACCATACAATGCTACACTCCAAACATACATTCCCAGGAATGTATTCCTCAAATTAAGGCCAATGTTTGATACCAATAGACCACGCTTGGCCAGGAATCCCCTCTGTGTCTGTGATAGTCTGCTTTTTTTTTTTTTTTTTTAACCTCCTTGCTTCGTCAATCATGGGAGAGGATCTAGAGTATCAAACTTCCTTAACTCTGCCTGCTTCGTTATCCAAAATTTCTACTGCATCTCATTATCTTTGTCTTTATCTGGCTTGTGTTCTCATTTCTGCTGCATCTCATTAGCTTTGTCTTTCTCTGGCTTGCGCTGAATCCGACAGCCAATCAGTTCCAGTCATTCCACCAGGAAGGCGGTACATGGCTCGTGTTGTCTGTAGTTAAACCGTGCCTAGACGGTCAATACCGCCGTTACTTTGTGCCTGGAAGGGCTTTCAACAAAGGAAGTGTCCAGGCTTCTCAGAGTGAACCAAAGCAATGTTGTTCGGACAAGGAGGTGGTATAGAGAGACAGGAACTGTCAATGACGTGCCTCGCTCAGGCCGCCCAAGGACTACTACTGCAGTGGATGACCGCTACCTACGGATTATGGCTCGGAGGAACCCTGACAGCAACGCCACCATGTTGAATAATGCTTTTCGTGCAGCCACAGGACGTCGTGTTACAACTCAAACTGTGGGCAATAGGCTGCATGATGCGCAACTTCACTCCCGACGTCCATGGCGAGGATGACTGGGTGTTGTGTGATGTCCTTAGGTTAGTTAGGTTTCAGTAGTTCTAAGTTCTAGGGGACTGATAACCATAGATGTTAATTCCCATAGTGCTCAGAGCCATTTTTCCATGGCGAGATCCATCTTTGCAACCACGAGACCACGCAGCACGGTACAGATGGACCCAACAACATGCCGAATGGATCGCTCAGGATTGCCATCACGTTCTCTTCACCGATGAATGTCGCATATGCCTTCAACCAGACAATCGTCAGAGACGTGTTTGGAGGCAACCCGGTCAGGCTGACCGCCTTAAACACACTGTCCAGCGAGTGCAGCAAGGTGGAGGTTCCCTGCTGTTTTGGGGTGGCATTGTGTGGGGCCGACGTACGCCGCTGTTCGATATGTGAATGCCATCCTCCGACCGATAGTGCAACCATATCGGCAGCATATTGGCGAGGCATTCGTAATCTTGGACGACAATTCGCGCCTCCATCGTGCACATCTTGTGAGTGACTTCCTTCAGGATAACGACATCGCTCGACTAGAGTGGCCAGCATGTTCTCCAGACATGAACCCTATCGAACATGCCTGTGATAGATTGAAAAGGGCTGGTTATGGACGACATGACTCACCAACCACTCTGAGGTATCTACGCCGAACCGCCGTTGAGGAGTGGGACAATCTGGACCAACAGTGCCTTGAGGAACTTGTGGATAGTATGCTACAGCGAATACAAGCATGTATCAATGCAAGAGGACGTGCTACTGGGTATTAGAGGTACCGGTGTATATAGGATTCTGGACCACCACCTCTGATGGTCTCGCTGTATGGAGGTACAACATGTGTGGTTTTTATGAGCAATAAAAAGGGCGTAAATGAAGTTTATGTTGATCACTGTTCCAATTTTCTGTACAGTTTCCGGAACTCTTGGAACCGAGGTGATGCAAAACTTTTTTTGATGTGTAGTACATTTACATGACGCACCCAGTACTGGTTTTGTAAATCGATTCTCCAGTATCGCTTCTGACTGGTCGTGCAAACGTTCTCAATATCGATTTGTAAATGCGGTTATAGCTGCCGATTTTCCTATTCCACAGCTGATTTTCACTCTCATGTAAACACTCAATCGTCTTTGAAACGTGCTTGGGATGTCATGTTCGATATTGTTTTTAAAACTGCGTTCTAATTCGAGTGGAGTGTCTTACTATGCAGCGAAGGAGAAGGGGAAATATTAAATTGAGCGAAACTTTATCTGTCTCCTATGATGAATAAGACATGCATTGTGCAAACTAAATCGGAAAATATGAACAACTGATTTCCTTGGACTATTCGTGCAAAACAAGAAAAATATTTTTCTGGGTTATCAAAATTGATTCGGGCCTCAACATGTAAACATCGCAGTGAAAAATGGCTCCCAAAATTCGGTTTCTGTCTTGCGAAAGTTGTCTTGTGTGTAAGTGTAGCGCCACATGGTTTTAAATCCTCTTACTGCAGAAGATGTGCATAGTTTTGACCAGTTAATGTATAATCCTTTCGAACATAATCAAAAAGAAGAATCCTCTTGCACCCCAGAAAAACCGACCCAGTAGATCAACTCTCTCTTTTTGTTGTACGCTCCCACCCATGCCTTTTATGTTTCAACTTTGGCCTAAATTGGGGCACCTACGTAACATCTACAGCAACAAACTGTCGCACAATTTCAATTGGATTCTTTTTTCAAACGGTCCAGGCATCTATTCTAAATTCGTTTTGAAACATGCTTGCCAGCAATCAACAGCTGAGACACCTACATTTCACCAGTATCCTGTTACCTGACCATGCCAGACGTAGTGTTCTCTTTCTTCTGATTCGCCAGTAGCATCAGCTTTTTCATGCACCTGTTAAAAGGATGCTATTCTGTAGACCAAGTTGACACTTGACTCGCGTTTTTGGGAAACATGTTCGACCAGAGTACAAACTAATTTCATTGATACCATAGCCTTCTCAAGGGCAGAAAATTCACAAATTATGCAGTTGTGGGTTTCCTTCCTAAAATTTTACTAGCACTTTGTATACGAAAGTGGAAGTGTAACCCAATGAAAATAAAACCCTACTAAATTGGCCATAGGTTCACGTTAAAAGGGAATGTCAGATCTGAAGCCGACTGAGGCAAAGAGCTTGCCACTAAGAGTACCATATATTCATCTTTAACTGGATGATGGGACAGCAACTGTTTTATTTATTTACATTAACATAATACCATCAGCTGTGTGCGCTATTTTTATTTAATTATTTAAAACTTGTACACGCAGTTGAATACTTTACTGTCGCTAAACATTCTCACTGAAATGTTGTCAACTGAAAGTAATTTGAAATGACACAATGTGATGAAGGGAATGGGTGAATATGACGTTGTATGTGTACACCTGACATACATAAACCAGATGCTCTAAATACCATTGAAATTTCTATTTGTAAAGTGATTGCATCTTTTGAACGCATTGTAACAATCATCACAAAGGGACATGCCTACGGACAATAACGAGCACAACACTACAGCGATGCCATACATGTATGAAACTAACTGCAGCAGCTAAACTTGTAAGTTCCTTTAATGGGAAAGTGACTGAATTTTTACACCACAGGACTATTACTTTAGTTTGTTAACTCTGATCAGTAATGAAACAGCACAAGTTCCTAAGAGAATGAAACGATGTAACGTTTTGTGAAATAGTAAATATCTAATCAGTAAGAACATAAAATCACACTAGTGCAACTGTTATTATATGCTGTGTCAATCATGGCAGCAGACAAAAATCATAGAAGAACATACGATGAAGAGAAGAACAGTTAAAGTAATAGTCTAAGAACTTTTTCGGACTAATGCACAGATACTGCAGCAAATCAGTGAAAACATTTTGCTCACAAAATCTATCAATGACTATGCCAGCTTGTAAATGGGAGTTACGGATATGCATAGTTGGCTCCATTCTTCTATTGCGTCTCTCAGTGAGTTTTAATATGCCATTACAATTTTATTGTTACTCTTCATCACTTTTTGATTTTTATTGTATCACCTAATTATTGTACCAGTCAGTTAATTTGCTCATTTATGTCCTGTACTTTTAGTGTACAAAGAAATGTTAAGTATAATCTAATTCCAGATGCTAACTGTATCGATATCAGATCTGTACTTTAATGTTATTATGGTGTATAATAATGAGCTATGCTCAAAAATAGTTTAGCTTAACATCAATAAAATGCATTTTCGATATAAAATCAATATGTCTGTCTTAATATTGGCGCTAGATGCAGAAACCTTACACCTTTCCCAGTCAATGATACCCTTGATATACGAGGTGTGACAATAAAGTAAAGAGACTGATTTTATTTGCAAGATGTGGCAACCCTTCAGGTTTGCGTAGGCGCAATATCTTCAACCTTGGTCTATAAGCTGCTTCTAGTCCAAGTAGCACATCGATGCAACTGCTCAGTCGTGAGTTGTGCTGTAATAAGTTAAACGTGTTTGTGTCTCTCGTCACGGAAATTGAACCGCATAATATTTCGCAACGGTATGCCATTTCTTTTTGCGTTAAATTGGGTAAAAAGGAGACGACAACTTATGGTAAGCTTCAGATGGGTTTTGAAGATGAGGTTATGTCAAGAGCTCAAGTTTTACGTTGGCATAACATGTTTAGTGAAGCAGAACGAATGTTGAAGATGAAGTCTGCAGTGGACGACCATCAACCTCACGGACAGATGTCAACTTGGCCAGGGCGCGTGAACTCGTACAATCTGATTGAAGATTATCCGTGAAAACGGTTGCAGAAGAACTGAACATCAATCGAGAAACGGTTCGTCTAATAATAGCTGAAGATCTTGGTATGAGAAAGATTTGTGCAAAAATGGTCCCCAAAAATCTCACACCACAACAGCGAGAAACACAGAAAAATATGGCAGCCGATCTGTTAGAGGAAATGGATATCAATCCAGAATTGTTGAGCCGTGTTATCATTGCTGCTGAAAGTTGTTTTTTTTTTTTCAGTACAATCCAGAGACAAAACGCCAAAGTTCGCAATGGTGCTCAAAGGGATCACCCAGACCAAAAAAAGCTTGCATGTCAAATTTAAAAGTGAAATGCATGCTTGTGTGCTTCTTTGATTCCAAGGGAATTGTTCATAAAGAGAGGATGCCTCCTGGAAAAACAGTTAACCAATATTACTACAAAGAAATTTTAGAAAGACTTCGTAAAATAGTTCTTTGTGTCCGTGTCAACATTGTTGATAATTGGATTCTGCATCACGATAATGCTGCCTCCCATACTGCCCTGTCAGTACTGCAATTTTTAGCCTCAAAACAAATTTCAGTACTACCACAGCCACCTTATTCACCAGATATCGCACAGTGCGACTTTTTTCTATTTCCAAGAGTCAAAACGGCGGTCAGGGACATCATTTTCAAACAACGCAAATTGTCCAAAAAGCTGTGACGAGGGTCTTGTAGGATATTACAGAAGATGAGTTCAGGAAATGTTACCATCAATGGCAGAAACGCTGGAAAAAGTGTTTGCAATCAGAAGGGAACAACTTTGAAGGAGACAACACTAAACTTGACTAAAACGGTAAGCAACATTTTTTTCACATCAGTCTCATTACTTTATTGTCGCACCTCGTATATATACGCAAACTGAAGTGATGAATGAAAATTTGTACCAAGGCTGGGTGTCGGACCAGGGTTTCCTACTCATTAGTTAGATGAGCTAACCACTACGTCACTCTGGCTTTGAACAACTGCATGGACAACCCTAGCACGACTCCCTCCTCAACCCAAATTCACATTCTCGCCTCAGCCCACTTGACATTTCCCCCTGAGGTTTGTACCCCAGTCTTGGTACAAATTTTCATTTGTTGCTTCAGCCTGCATATATATATCATAGATTTTTGAGACTTGACAACGTCTCTGGAACCATATAGTTTGTTTTAATGATACCTTTGTTCTGAACACTTGTTTCCCTTTCTTCATTGCTTCATTGGCAGAAAAATAATCATTACCAATGATAAACTGTCTTCAAAGGAATTGTAATAGCATTATACGTCATGTGTGTTTTTAACATTGTCATCATAAATTCGCAAACATCATAAATTGTGCTTCTGTGTTAGTACATCATGTTCTTTACATCCACACACCTCTCCCAATCTTATATTGATGAAGACTTTCTCAATGTCTACAGACAGCAGTTCAATGGTTATACTCAACTAAAGTTTTCTGTAATTTCTCTAAATCGAATGTGGCGAAAGCTGGGAAGGTCCTTTGAAAGGGACGCCCCCATTTATTTCATTATTTCCCAATAAGAGGTCTTGATGCTTATGGTCTCACTGTCGATGTGTTTTTAAATCATAGTCTGCTGCTCCTTTATTCAGAATACTTTCCTCGATATGTTAATCCTTCCTGGAAGCATAACTGATTCTTTGCATGAACTATTTTTATGTAGTATTTTTAAATTTTCTAAGGGGCTTGCTTCGCGTAAGTGCTTTGTTAATGCAGATCGGGGTTATATAAGTTAGGGTATTCTTGAAATATTTTCCGAAATGACTTATCAGTTTGCCCCACGTATTTCTTAGGACAATCATTGCATTTAATGTAGTATTGGCCCGTTCTATTGTGCTTATTTACGACAGCTTTTTCGTTATGCCTGAGTTTACTACCTAGATCCGAAAAAGCAAAATGCACTGGAACATCTCATACATCTGTCTATTTTTTGGATACTACACTCGATGGTCATATCTTTCTCACCAAATTAAACCTAGTTCTAAACTCCGTCTCTAATGACCTCTTACGTGAAGGGATACTACTAGGTCTAAGGACCTAAGTTTGTGATCATTGACATGAAATAAAGAAATTTATTCTACACTTTCTGGATCGCTGCGACCATGTCGCAGTTTGTGAAATGCTATTTTCCGTAGTTTTTAATTCCTGTGAAAATTGCAATAAGACAAACATATCATGAATTTTGGCTGGTTGAATTCCCACCAACTACAACGGGCATGTCCATAAGTGTACGGGGACGGTAGTTGGAGGCTAGACAGTTTTGTTGTAAGGCTTTGTTTGTCGGCGACGATTGGCCGAGTGGTGGCACAGCAGAACCGTCGCTTACTGGGCATGGGTCAGAAGAGAATTTGAGGGAGTTGGTTCCTGCCCACCACAGAAGTCGCTCTCGACTTTGTCACCCTTGCTGCAGAGTAATTTCACTCGTAGTTTCACCTGTTCGACCACCCTCACAAACACTTATCTTTTTTTTCAGTCTCCAAGGCGGAGCCGTTCTCTCTGTAGCAGATCCGATCACGAGTAGCAGCCATCATCAGCACGCCAACTTGCGCCGTACTGTCAGTAACACAAGCAGCTTCGGCCAGTGAGATTTCAGTTGGTTTTTCAGCAGCCCAAAATTCAAATTGAGGTTTATCAGCGGTTGCGTCTGCAGAACCACTTTGCCTCCTCAGGTGATATCGCAGTATTGCATCCGATTACTCACTTGTTTATCGATATTATACATTTCACCTGTTCTCTTTGCTCCCCATTCTCATAGTAGAGAAGCACAATAGATTCCATGCACTGTCGTTCGTACTAGGATCTTGTGGGCATTCGAGGGTTGGATCCCTTCAGTTCCAAGTCGAGAAATTACGCTGTCTGAGCTACACTCAGGGTGTAATTGCCGCTTTGAAGAGCCGGGGCCGTTGCCGCCTGTCCGTCCGTCAGTCCGTCCGTCCGTCTGTCTGCTGGCCGCAGTCGTCCTTTCGTCCGTCTGCACGCCGTCGCTGCTGCCCGCCGCACGGTGGTCGCCGCCACCACCTACACCGCCGCCGCCCGGTCGTCGCTGTCGCGGCGTCCCAGTGTTCGCTGCCGCCCGGCTTCCGCCGTCGCCGCCGCCTGGTGCTCGCCACTGCCGCCACCGCCGGCCCTTTTTAGTTCTTTTCGCACTTCGGTGACTCCTGCCGCCAGTGGACGCTGCCTTCAATCATGGACCCTCCCCCCTACCACCATCATCTACACCTCCCCTTCCCCTGCCCCCACTGTAACCTCATGGAGTGCTTCCTCTGGGCTAAACCTGTCTCATCCACCTCCCTTACTCACAGTCTCCTCCCCTTCTACCTCCTCCTCATCCCTGCATCCCCACCTGTATACTGCTCCTTACCCCTCCTTCCCCTGCTGCTTCCCCTGCTCCTGCCCCTCCTGTCCCCCCTCCCACTGCTGTCGCCCACTGAGATGACTTCCTCCCCTTCCCACCCGCCCAGCTACAACTACTTCTGCTTCCCCCACTCAAGTAGCCACCCGCTGCATCACAGTCGCCACCACAGAGTGCCCCACCCCCATACCAAGTGCCGCCACATCACAAGAGGGGCCTGCCTCCCACCATCTCCCTATCCATCCAGTCCCTAATCCCTCCTCCTAGGCCACACCTGCCAAAAACCCTCCCAAGCACCCTAGTGTAGACTTCACCTCCACCCAATCCTCCAAAAAACCAATGCCCAACCTGCTTCCCTCTGATCCCACCATGAATACCACAGCTCCTCCCACCTCCCCAGCCCCCAGAATGAATACCTTTCTCCTTGGCAACCCTGATCCGGAATTGCTAGATGCCCACACCCCCACTTTTGAAATCTGAAAATACATCTTCAGTGCACCCATTACCCAACTTATCCCTCGCAGAGACTGTTCTCATCAAGTTCTCCTCTCCCTCTTTCCATACTGCTCTCCTCCAGCACCTTCCCCACATCGCCTTTGGCTCCCAGGCATCCCTCACCCCTTCCCTTACATCCTCCTCTCCTCGTCAGCCCCAACCCCCCCCCCCCCACTGTCTGTCAACCCTCACCACTGTGATCACAAAACTCAGCCCTGTGATCAGGGAGCCAGAGGTGTTGGCAGAACTAAACACTGACCCCACCCTGGAAATTCACTCGGGCTGCCGTATTTACAACTCCTCTGGCTCTGCCTTCCTCATTCATATCTTTACTGAGGCTGCCTCATACATAGATCACCTCCTCACAAAAGGAGCCCTGATTTTCAACTGCTGCCACCCCATTGACCCAACACATTCCCCTCCTCAATCCTACCGCTGCCGGCACTGTCTCCTACACAATGACCACCTCACCCAAAACTGCTAGAACCCCCCACATGACCACATTGTAAAGCCTCCCACTTCCTTAAACTGTGTCCTAACCCCGCTTCTCCCCCCTTCCTGCAACACTTACAATGAACCCCACACCACCTACTCCTCCAAATGCAAAGCAAAACCCCCTCCCACCAACCCTGAACTCACTGTCCCCATTCACCCCATTGACCCACCCATCCACCCTAACAATTCCCTCCACCCTCCCCCTATGGCAGAAGATATCATCCGATTCCTAACCATCATCCCGCAGAACATCCACACCTTCCAGTGCTCACACACCCACCAGTAGATTTCCCTTGCTGCCCGCTCTGTTTTCCGTTTAAATACCTATGCTACATACTCCCACAACCAGGACCACTTTACCTTCACCCACCTAGATACCCTCATTTAAGCCCCTCTCTCCTCACCCCACTTCCTTCCCCCCTCCAACCTCCTGGTATGTCACCAGTATCGTTTACCTCAACATACACTCTCCCCCTGCCAACAAATACCTCTTCATGCATACCCCATTCCAGCACCAGGTTGACTCCTTCATCCTTAATGAAACCTTCATCCAACCTCACCATGTTATCTGCACCTCTCTTTATCTCCTTCACCTCACTGACAATCACTTACCCTCGCCTGAGGTGGAGTCGCTATAGCCCACCTCAAGCATCTCCCTGTCTGGCCACAACCCCTACTCAATGACCCGACTGAATACCTTTTCCTCAGCATCTTTTTTCCATCCCTCACCATTACCTGTGCCACTATCTATATCCATCCTGCAGCTCCTCTCCCCTACGACTTCATTTCCCATGTTGGCCTACCTTCTCCACCTGTGTGATTGCCACCAACCTCAACATCCACAGCTGTGACCTGCCACCCTTCGACAGTGGCAGCAGTTCCTTGCCACCCTCCATGATGACCTCATTCCTCTCCCACAACACATCTGCCCTGAAAGTAACTCCACTCCAGATGTTATCCTTGCATACCCCAACCTCCTTGGTTGTATCGACATGGGCATCCTCGATTCTGTTGGCAGTGACCACCTCCTCATCCTCCTCAATGTTTCCTCTGCCCATGGTGCCCCCTGCAGTCCCCCACCCAGCTGCCCCTCTAAAGTCTGTCCACGACTACTACCATGCCAACTGGGTGCCTCCTGGGAATCCATTGCCTCCCAGGTTGCAACCCACCCCCTCACCTTTCACCATCCTGCTGACATCACCCATGCCTCTTCCTTCCTCCAGAAGACCATCACTGACACTGTGGAGGCCCGTGTTGACACTGTGGAGGCCCGTGTCCCTACCAAACTCATCCACCCTCACCATCTTACACTTCCTCCACAGGCTGTCCTTCTTCTTCATGAATCCCTCGGGTTTTACTGCTCCTTCCTCTGCACCCATGACCAGGATACACTCATCTGCCACCAGCAATTACAGCTAGACATCCGGAACCTCCTTACAGCAAAGAAACACTGTAACTGGCGCCAGACATGCACATGCCTCAATTACATCCTCCCTGTCAACTTCGCCAAGTATTGTCAACCTTCTACCACCTTACTGATAGCCATCCCATCTCGCATTACCCTATTCTGTACGACAATTGCCCCTTTTATGACAACCTCAGTAAGGCTAACCATTTTGCTTCCCAACTCTCTGAGGTCCTCTCCATTCCTGACGATTCCCATTTTGATTGCTCCTTCTTCCCTACCATCCTTGGCTGCACTGATACCTCTGTTCCATCAATCGCCCCTAGTTTCCAGTACTTGGATCAGTTACCCCCCGCAGACATCAACACTCCCATCACCACACATGACATCACACTTGTCCTCCGCTCCAAATGCAACACTGCTCCTGGTCATGATGGTGTCACCTACTGCCACCTCAAGGAATCCTCCTGTACTTCCTGGCTATCCATGCTACACTGTACATTGTCCTCCTCTCTACTGGCTCTTACCCAGACCTGTGAAAGACTTCCTGTGTCCTGCTGTTCGCTAAACTCCACAAACCCCCCTCTGATACCCCTTCCTACTGTCCCATCTGCCTCACCTCCATGTTCAGTAAGGGCTTCAAGACCATCCTCTCCTATCGTTTTCACCGCCACCTTAACCAGCACCATCTCCTTCCCCTTATCCAGTGTGGCTTATGTCCTTTCTTCTCAGCTGACGATCAGCTTCTTAACCTTACCAATCTTCTTTCCCTCCAACTTAACACCCATCGCTCCACTATTTTTGTTTTCCTTGACCTCCAGAACGCCTCTGTCTGTGTCTGACATCCCGGGCTAGTCTTCAAACTCCAGACCTATGCTCTCCCTATCAATTTCCTCCATCTCGTTGCTTCCTTCCTCTCCCATCATCCCTCCTATCTCACTATCCAACTCTCATACCTTATATTCCTCCAACAGCGTGCCCCAAGGCTCTGTCCTTTCCCCTCTCCTCTATCTCCTGTACACTACTGATATGGCCAAACCTCCCCCACCTGTTCATCTCCTCCAAGTTGCTGATGACACCACGTTCCTAGCCCTTTATCCTACACTTCAGTGGTCCCAATGTACCCTCCAAACCCACCTTGACCAGTTCACCACTTGGTGCAACCAGTGGTTCCTTTGTATCAACCTCTCCAAGACCCAGGTGATCATGATAGGCCACACCACCTGCTCCTTCCATCTCCGATTTCTACCTAACCATTTATGGCCATTCTATCCACCTCACTCCTATCCTCAAATACCTTTGCCTCACCCTCAACAGCCACCTCACCTGGACTCCCCATCTTCTTACAATCCAACACAAAGCCCACAACAGACTCTGTCTCCTGAAATTCCTGTCCACATCCTTCCACCATCCTTCACACCTACAAATCCTCGATCTGCCCCATCCATTGTTATGCCAGCATCGCTTGATTTTCGCCACTCCCATGTTCTATAAAGCCCTCCAAAACATAGAATGCCATGCACTCAGCTTCACCTTCCGTATCCGCCTTCTGTCCCCCATGCACATCCTCTACAACCTCATCCCCTTCCCCTTCCCCTACCTTCTCCTTTTCCTTGAACACATCTGCACCCTGTATATTGTCCGCCAACTCGATCCCCACATCCCCTGGTGTTCGTCTTCCTGTCCACTCCCAGCCCATTGCCGCGCCTTCACTGTTGTGTCCCGCCTCTCTCCATTTCCACAATCTCCATCTCCTTTCCCAACGCAACTTCCAGCTGCTAACCCTCCCAGATGATGAGCTTCGCCCTGACGTCTACCCCTCCTACCAACTCTAACCCTACCTTCCTCCTGCTTCCTCCTCAGGACTCCCTCTCATCCCCCTCCCTTTTCCTGAGTGGCTTTCCCCTTCCTACACCCCCTTCCTCTCCTGTGCTCCCCTTCAGTGTCTCTGCACTCCCTCCTGTGCTCCCCTTCAGTGTCTCTGCACTCCCTCCTGCCTTGTCTTCCCTCTTCATCTCACGCTCTGCCCGTCTCCTGCCTCCTGGTGCGCCTCATGTCACCTGCCCCCTTTTCTTCTTCTTCTTCCCATCCAACTAGCTCCCCCACTGCAGCTTCCTCCCCTCTTTTTTCCTCCTCTCCAGCCTCCAGTCCCTCGGCAGGTCCCTATCAGCGGTTTTATATTCTTCATGAGTGCTCTGTCATTTCCAGTGGTTTTTTTAAGTGTCTTGCCTGTGTGATTTTATCCTGTGGCCGACTTTTAACTTGTGTTTGCCTCCAGTGGTTTTTAAATGCACTTTGATTTGCCAGCTGTGTTCTTTTAACTCACTGTCGACTTTTTAACTGTTTCCAGTGCATGTCCCCATGTTAGTGTATATTGTAACTCCCGTCATCTCCCTTTACTGCCCATATGGGGCAGGGGAATGAAATTTCAATAAAGGGAAAAAAAGGATCTTGTCAATACCTCTAACAAGTGAGGACTATTTACAAGTTTGGTTTGCATTAATAGACATGATCATTCCCTGTACAAATTAGGAATTCGCACAATCTGAAAACATCTTTTTGTATGTTTCACCAGTACTGCAGGAAGTGCAGTCAGGGCAGCTCATTTGGTATAAACATTCTTTATCCAAAATGTCTTCCATATAAGAGATTGTTATCAGTGTCCCAGGAGCATAGGCGGTCATCTAGGCAGTGATGTGCTACTTGAGCATTACTCCCAACAGTGCCACTGGCCCTGCGGCAACGAATGTGTACATTATGCAGTGGGTTGCTGCCTCAGCGGAAGAGCAGTGACCGATGGAGTGGCGGCACTGACACAAGGAAGGTGTCACTTGACAGCTGGCAAGCTGATACTGTTTTGAATAGCAGGTCAGGCACACATACACCCTGCACCAAACCTGGGACCCTCGGAGTCTCTGGAGTGCTGGGGGAAGGCGCCCTAGAGGTGGCCTTCACTCAGTGACACTAGCTCGAGGTCTGGAACCATCTCATCTAGAGGCGACCAGTAGCTCAGCGAAAAGCTGATAATGCTACCACATGAAGTTGAAGCTGCTCAGCTCCACATTGTACTGACGACTGTTGTGGAGACTGTCATAGTGTCAGCAGTAGTCAGGAGTCCAAGAACCATTCATAGGACACGTTGAGTCCTTGGGACTCGCCTTTCTTCCACTTAATGTATCGAGTCAGGCAGACATATACAATTAGAGCATCTTCATTAGGTTAAGAAGGCTCTATACTTATTAAACAGGGGTGACAATGATCGTCATAGTGAATTCAGTGATAGTCTGTTGCATGAAGGAATGAGAATAGATGGGACCAAAAGCATGTTTTGTTGGACAGTCACAGCTCTTGCTGGGAATGGAGAATCTAGAGGGGCATGGGAGCAGGTATATCGCCCGAGCCAAATGAGGCACGGGCTGGCACTTCCACACAACAAAAGGCAATGTGGAGGACATGGCCCGAACTGCAGGGAGTCCACTAGCCACAGGCAGGGGAGAGCTCATAGTGCCGTCCGCAGTTGTCGAGTGGTTCTAGACACTTCAGTCCAGAACCGCGGTGCTGCTACGGTCGCAGGTCCGAATGTGTGTGGTGACCTTAGGTTAGTTAGGTTTATGTAGTTCTAAGTCTAGGGGACTGATGATCTCAGATGTTAAGTGCCATAGTCCTTAGAGCCATTTGAACCAGAACTCCTAGCAGGCTATGGTGCAATGTCCCAGAGGTCAGCAGGAGAACTATTTACAACTGCTTTCACCACAATGAGAAGGAGTGGTACCCAGGTAATTGTTTTTGGCTAAGGGGAGTGCATTTCTCTGAAAAAAAATGGTTCAAATGGTTCTGAGCGCTATGGTACTTAACATCTGTGGTCATCAGTCCCCTGGAACTTAGAACTACATAAACCTAACTAACCTAAGAACATCACACACATCCATGCCCGAGGCAGGATACGAACCTGTGACCGTAGCGGTCAAGCGGTTCCAGACTGAAGCGTCTAGAACCGCACGTCCACACCGGCCAGCCATTTCTCTGATTCTGTAGGTGTCTTCATGATGTTTCCCGTGATTTTCCTGCGAGATAAATGTCTGTTAGGCTTGAGAAAACATTTTGTTTCGGTGGCCAAAATGGACTGGCATTGTAGGGCGCCCAATAACATGTCACCCGGGCTCACATAGGTACCCAAGATGCGCTAATCCCCGAGTGCACAAAACAACAGTGTTTTGAGCGGAAACACTGGCTGTGATGTCATAAAGGGTGCCAGTAGATTCATGTACAATCCCATGAGATGTGATAGGTTTGGAGGAATGGATTTTGCCCATCTTCTGGAGGGAGGTACTGCGGTATCTGGAGATATATGCAACTGCCACTGTTTCCGATTGGTGACTTTTAGCTTTTCAGCGCATACTTCACATGAAGTGTTTCGTGGACGTGAGTGGAGCGTGGAGAAGCCAGAATTCGTGAGATTGCCATAAATGAAAGAAGGGTGACGTAGAGCAGATTCGGGTTGTGGCTACGAACGAGATCGATTCGGACTGAGGGCGTAAAGGTGGATCCAGATGAGAGAAGGCGGCAGTGGATCCAGATGAGAGAAGGAGACAGAGGTCCACCATTTGAGCTGGCACAGAGGTGGAATGGTCACCACAGACTAGACATCTATATGCATATAGTGAGCATTTTGTATCATCGGCATAATAAATCTGTAAGATGAATTCCACCAACTGCATGGCGTTCTTACAGCAACAGCAGTTGCTGTCAGATTTAGGCACATTGTGAAAGCTTTCTGACTAGCAGTTCAAAGTCACTGTGATAATTAATATCGGAATTAGAGTCAATTTTCCACTCCCTCTCCAACTTTGTTGGCCAATGACATTGGCGCATCGGTAACACCGGTTCCATCAGATCATCAAAGTTAAGTGCTGTGGGGATTGGCTAGCATCAGAATGGGTAGCCGTCCAAGTCTGCCGAGCGCTATTGGCAAGCAGGGTGCACTCAGCTCTTGTGAGGCCAATTGAGGAGGTAACAATTGAGGAGCTACCTGACTGGGAAGTAGCGGTTCCAGTCACGAAAACTGGGAGCAGCTGGTAATGTGGTATGCTGACCACATGCCCCTCCACGTCTGCGTCCAGTGACGACCGTGCAGTCGGTTTCTACCATTGGTCTCGTACAGAGTTCCAACTTTGTCCCGGGTTCGATTCCCGGGGGGGTCAGGGATTTTCTCTGCCTCGTGATGGCTGGGTGTTGTGTGCTGTCTTTAGGTTAGTTAGGTTTAAGTAGTTCTAAGTTCTAGGGGACTGATGACCATAGAAGTTAAGTCCCATAGTGCTCAGAGCCATTTGAACCATTTGAACCAACTTTGTCAAACATACATCAGTAAACACTTTATTTTATTAAACAGAATAGTTATGTGTCCTTCACTGTTCAGCGCTAAATACTTTTGTCATTCGCATTTAGATTCCGTTGCGTTTAAATCTACAGTAGCGCAATTAAGGGGTGATTCTGTGTCATAGAAATATTCAGATGGAGAACTTCATTAGAGGTAACCACATACTTGCCCAACAAACGGAACATGGATAGCATGTAGCTAATGGCTGGGAAGCGTGCATTTATAGTCACTCTCACCCACTGTGTTGTGACCAGAGTCCATCTACTGAAGTCCAAGCCACCGCTAGGCAGACTGCTGTATTGCATAATGCTATGCCCAGCCATAGTCTAGTTCCCAGCAAAAGGATTTCACAGGCGGCTCGCCCGCACACCCCTCGACAGGTTGCGAAGACTGGACTGCTGTGATTAGCCACAAGAGTAGTTTTTCTTTTGTTATCGTTGAAGTGTTAAGGGATGAAATGACGGTGTTCTTTTATGCAACAGTGCACGTCTTTTTCACATGGATTACTGCATTTTCAGAGACAATGTTTGTGGTTATTGTGGAAGGCTTTGCTATGACGTATACTGTTAGGAGGTATAGTGGAAAGGTTACAGTACCGCCCGACATTGAAAATAGGTACAACATTCTTCGTTATTCTTGTCAGTACAACATATGTTTTCTAATAATAACTCAATTTCACTTAATACACCGAAGCCGGATACCAGTGTGGGAAAGAATGACAATTTATTTATTTAATTGATCACATGTGCGCTCCCACAAAATAAATCCCTACATCCAGTTTGGTGAGATCTGTGAAATGAATGAATGTATGGTCGTCTGCTAACCGCAGATAGTGAATGTGAATATATGATCATCTTTGAGACGATCCTTTGGCCACCTTTGGTGGAACGAAAGAGATGAAATTTACCAGAGCTTTGAGCACCTGAAATGTGGCTGACCAATACGGTAGCGAGGTGCTCCCCCACTTCGGCAGAGGTGCGAGAGGACCTGAAGAACGGCCATGTTTCAGCACTCTGCCGCTGGATCTAGTGTTGGTAAGACCTGTCTTAGGTGTGCTCTGTAAAGACAAAAGAGTATGGTATGCATGTGAAATACTTAAGAGTAGATTGGAATAATAATTTCTCTATTTCAAGAACTTTTGTGGGGAGAATTAAATGTCAGGCAGGTAATATTAAGGGGATCGTAGTAATCTTCGGAAGTGACCAACGGTCGCAATGAAACCACGTGTAACAATAAGTTGAAATATTTCTGAGTGCTTAAGTTAAGCTGAATTACTAGCGTGTGTACTATAAGTTGGATATATTTAAGAAATGGCGTGTGCAGGTCTTGAAATTAGAGACGAGTACTTCCACGTGGTGAATACTGTGTGAGTCTCAATCTATGTATGAGACAAAGGATAAAGAGAAGTACTCGTCCATGGTATCAGTTGAGGACTCGCGTGTGTGATGAATCTGTTCTTAATATTACTTTGCGTGTTATGTTTCCGTGTGACGCTTGATTCAAACTATAATACTCTGAGAGAGAAGCAAGGTGAGTCAGCCGTCTATCCAGCAATGCCACCTGGCTTGCATTGCACAGGAAGACGTGCATATATCCTCCAGAGTTCATAGTAGGAAAGAAAAATTAAGAAGTGGGGCAGTGTCGTGTGAAACTGGGATAAATACTAATTGAAGTGGGAAAGCTGAAAGTGATGTGATTATAACGTTGTGACTATTCTTTGTATTGTATGTTGGCAGTGTGATGTATTTCATGAAATTTAAGTATGTGTGGTTGGCATGGGAGAGTAACAAGATAGTTTCAAAGGCAGTGGGTTACGCATGTTCCTTTTTGTACCGCTCGGTCTGGAGGAAATTTTCGTAATGATGGGTGTGAGAGTCGAAGTGTGAGATATAGAAAAAGATCCACCATCCTATCCAGAAAGTGCACTGTAGCGTTAAATAATTACGAGACCGTAAGATAGAGAATCACCAATGTAAAACCATGCCCACTGGGCGGAATTTCTCATGTGTTATTGTTGTATGTTACAGAATTTGTGTGTTTAGGTTATAGAATTTATCGGAATAAATAAGATAGTGAAAAGAAAAAGATTGGTGGCCTTTTCCTTCGAATAGTATGTTGTCACGATACCCAGAATTTATAAAGTGTGCGATATTCATATTCAGTGCAATGGCCACGTGTTGAACAAAGCCGTTAAATAAGAAAGAAAATGTGGTATTGCCAGTGCGTAGTGAACAGTCAGAGTTTGTAACAGCAACTTAGCATGAACATTTGTTGCTCATTGTCCCAATTGCATTACCAAACAGGGTCCCTTCCTTTTCCGGAATGAACCCGAGTGTCGTTGAAATTCAAACACCAGCATCATTTTATTTCACTGCTTTAATTTCAAAGTTCAGTTAAGGTATTCATAGCTGGCTACAGTATTTAGATTGCACAAGCACAAATTAAGAGTGCGAGTTTTGTTACCATATTTTAGCTTACCTGTGACTGCAGCTCAGCTTGGTACGTACTAAATTTTACTATTGTTAATTGTTCAGAATCATTTAATTCAAGTTCAAAGTTAAATTTCTTATTTCTAAATTGCGTAGATTCAAGTAGCTTTTGGAATGATTGTTGAGGTAGTCCAAGACTAACCGTATTTTACTGAATTTCGATTTGCTTCAGAAAGAAAGCTCACCATTAACTTCAGTCACTAAATTAACTTTCGATTTTCCGGTTTTATTAATTCTCTTGCTAAATTAAGTCAGAGTGTAGCGAAATTTATTACTTCTGACAAACTTTCAGTTTTCACACTACACTTGTCAACCTTCAGTTGCCATGCTTATAGTGCTAATTATATGTGTAATAATCTTTCTTTTTCAGTTACTATAGTAATTGTCCTTAGGACTGGCGACCGAAATTTCCCCCAAATCTCAAATATCTAATTACCGCTAGTTAACTGTTAACGTAACGGCCGCACATTTACTTTCTTTATTAACTTTATCCCTTTTCAAAATTAATTTCCACCAGTTTCATTTGCATTTTTCCTTTCATTTAGATGTAACCCTTTCCTCCCTCTTTACCGACAAATTAACTTCGGTGACGATTGCTTTTCCCAAATTTCCACTAGGTACACGCGGTTAAATTTTTCACTGTCATTAAGTTCGATAAGTGAGGGGGAGGTTACAAGTTGTGTAAATTACTAATAGTCAGATGTGCGTTTCCGTACTCGTTGCGTAATATTCAAACAGGAGAATATCTTGTAACTTAATTGTGAGCACTAGAGTTCATGTTACTCGATAAATGAGAATGAGTCCACTCGCTTGGTAGACCACTCATTTTGCAGGCCTGACTGCTTGATGCCACAGTATGAGCAAGGCATGTGGGTGCCTCTCATAGTAACAACTGCATGCATACAAGAAGTATGCTTCACTACAACAGACGGGGGTGGCATCGTCCAGCAATACACCACCTCATAAGGTGGTAGATGCATACTCTCTTGAACCTAGAATCATATGCTACCATATTATAGGGTAACAGCACATATTCCAATCGTTATGATGACTATTCATATATTGATTCAATATATTTCCTGTTGCCCAATAAACCTGTTCCATTCTTTCATTTGCCTGGGATGTAACATGCTTGTTACTAATGATAAAGTTGCATTATCTCTGACATGAAGTTAGTGCCTGATCCGTAATCAACGTCTGTGTGACACCAAACTTCATCAGCCAATAATTTATTCAATGTTATTTTATCCTTGCTGGATCTCTTGAACTCCACAGTAGTTAATACGTACCCTCTTCGGTCGTATATGGTGTAAGTAACACGTTGGTAAAATTCTGAGAGTTTGTTTATATTATAGTACTTAAATCAATGGCGTAGAAAACATACTTCTTAATATTTCCGGCTGAGAACTTTCCAGATTATTTCTCTTAACTACAATTTCTTAGAAGTTATTCAGAATATTGCACAAAGAACTTTTATAATATTTACTATTGTTACTGGACTAAAAAGGTTGTGTATTTCACTATTATTACTATTACTATTAAAATTTCAGGCAATTGTGTCTCGTTGAAACAGGAGGTGATGGTAATTTAAATTTGTCAAAACGGGGGGGGGGGGGGGGGGGGGCAGGGGCAGCAGTATTTGTGGGGATAGACAATGGATATGGACGGTGTGAAAGTAGCCTGCTAATCTGCATATTGAACAACGGTAAAAGTATTTGGAGTTGCTCGGACACGAGATTTTGTGAGGAATTTTTTATGGCTCCAGGTAGTCCGTCCACATACATTCTCAGAGATATGTCACGTTGTTTTGATCTCTGTGACACAAAAGGAATGAACCAAAAGCAACACATTAACAGTTGGCAACCCTGAAGAGTTCCCACCCGACTCTGCCCAGAAGTAATATTAACTGACAACACCTAGATGATCAGATTTATCAGAGTATTAGACGGGAAGTGCAACATTTTTGCTGTGGATTTACTCCGTCAGCCTGAGGGGTCACTCAAGCAATACAGCACACGATTGCAAACCGAGCTTAATTATCCTAAGTCTACGGTGAATTAATGAAATCAGTTTCGCTATCCTAGGTGTAGGAAGTGAGCTAGCAACCAAGAGGAGCATCCTTCGACAGATAGCTATTCACCGGCCTGGTGGGTCGACTATATCACTCCAAGTGGACAATACACTCATCTTAAGCAACAATGAATTAATGTAATGATTATTGATACCATAGCTGAGGCACCAAGCTAGCAACCAATTATTTTGTACCACCATTCTGACCCACATCTTACCATCCACATACTGTTCCATCGACGCATGCAAGCAAACGTGTCCTTCCTTGGCCGGAAGAGACGCTGCGGACGCTCCGTCGCTCTCCTACAAGGTAAAGCTGTTCTGGCTGATGACCAGCCTACTTCTGGTGCGGTCGTTCTAACTTCTGTACCAGTGCAAGTGAATTATGTAGTTTCTGTGCTTGGATTTTTTCAAGATCGAAGCTAGGCAGACATCCAGTTAGGCTGTAAGGTCCCTTATTTATGTGGTAGATGGGAGGTGTTTGGCCTGTTGCTCTGGTCGCCACTCGTGCGTGATCGTTTTTGGGCTACCTTTGAACAAGTTGAACGTTTTTATACACAAGTGCGGAGTCTTATTTTTGCAATTGTGGCGTCACAGCTATTCCTACAGTAATTCCACGGATAAATCCCGAGAACATGGTAATCAGAGACTGTTATTCTGTCCTAGTGCTGTGAAGTTACACGAAACTGAGAGGAATGCTGTGCAACCTGGCTTGATACGAGATCAGTTAGAATTGCAGTACACAGCATTACCATTCATTTATATCACTTGAAGTTCCAATTAGCAGTAGTCTGCGAATTCATGTTGGGAGCCCCACCTTGGCTGTGCGGCCACAGACGCATACATTCCCTGGGTTCAAGTGGCGGAGCGGTTCTAGGCGCTTCAGTCCGGAACCGCGCTGCTGCTACAGTATTAGGTTCGAATCCTGCCTCGGGCATGGATGTGTGTGATGTTAGGCTTAAGTAGTTCTAAGTCTAGGGGACTGATGACCTCAGGTGTTAAGTCCTATAGTGCTTAGAGCCATTTTGAACCTGGGCTCAAGTCGGAAGCGCGAAGCCGGCGCGTCCATCCCAGCGCCTTCGGGCACAGTGCGCGCTGGAACGGTTACGGAAACCACTCTGGTCCGAAGCAAAGTTCGCTTCCCCAGTTTACTGTAAGGAAATGCGAAAGCCGTAAGACTGCGAGACGTAACCACCTGAAGCCTGTTGAGGGAGCAGTTTCCCCCAAAACACAGAATTTTCCCACTTTAAGCCGCGTGAAAAGGAAACCAGAAACCGGGGAGTTTTTCACTAGAAATGCAAGCTTCCCAACGAACTGTCGAGTAGAGAGCGATGGAGATAGTCAGAGGGAGACGAAAAATTGTTGTTACCGAGAGAAGTGGTGGTAGGGAGTGTAAGTAGGCTGTTTATGTTTTCTTTATGTAAGTAGGCTGTTTATGTTTTCTTATTGGCAACGTTACGTAGCGCTCTATATGAAAATCACTGGCTGTGCTGTGTGCAGTATGTGGCTAGTTTGCATTGTTGTCTGCCATTGTAGTGTTGGGCAGCGGCAGCTGGATGTGTACAGCGCGTAGCGTTGCACAGTTGGAGGTGAGCCGCCAGCAGTGGTGGATGTGGGGAGAGAGATGGCGGAAGTTTTGAAATTGAACTGCTATATATATTATGATTATTAAGGTAAATACAGTGTTTGTTCTCTATTAAAATCTTTCATTTGCTAACTATCCCTATCAGTAGTTAGTGACTTCCGTAGTTTGAATCTTTTATTTAGCTGGCAGTAGTGGCGCTCTCTGTATTGCAGTAGTTCGAGTAATGAAGATTTTTGTGAGATAAGTTATTTGTGAAAGGTATAGTTTAATGTTACTCAGGGCCATTCTTTTGCAGGGATCTTTGATAGTCAGATTGCGTTGCGCTAAAAATATTGTGTGTCAGTTTAAGCACAGTCGTGTATAATTTGTTCTAAGGGGACGTTTCAGGAGAAAAGTAAATGTTAGAACTTGAAACGAAACGCACCACTTGCTAGAGACAGCGAAGTGGGAGTGGAGAGGATGTTTCTAGCCCTGAAAAACTAGTGGTTAACCACAATAAACTGAAGTATAGGATGGAGAAGGTGATAAAAGTAACAACAATTCTGATTCGCTGAAGTCCACCGCTCCTAAGCTGACAGGCAGTTCGCCCAACATAAACCGAACCGAAAACACAAATGAGTCTTGCTGTTGCTGCCGTCGAGTAAGACTGTTGTGGCTGACCTCGTCTGAGAAGCGCCGCTCTGCTACGCCTACCCCTAGCTGTCTGCTGCCGTGATCCAGCGCAGCGCTCGCAAGATTGTAAGTTCGCACTAAACGGCGTAATACTTCATAATTTGCAGCCATCCCATGCTGCGGCGTCTCAACAGATAACAAGGCGAGACCGAACCAGCAGCAATTAGGGTGTAAGGAATATTACTCGACGAGCAATGCTCAGTGAGTTTCACTTATACCAGTTTGAAACCCAGGTTCAGACTTGCATTTGCTAATGACTTGACTTCAACTACAGTTTGTCCGATGTATTTTCAAGAGATTCATCTCAGAGTTGCGAGTTAGATTCAATTAGTTGTTTCCCACTGTCTTCACAAGCAATTACAGGTGCCAATTTAACTTTACAGTCAGACAGCGTTTTTTGAGTGCTTGATGCTTGATTGATCTACTTTGTACTCACGTTGTACTTCGAGAATCTTTAACCTTTTAATGTAGGACTGGATATGAGGAGCCGTTAATTCTAATTTGAGATCAGATTGCGTATTAGATGCCTTATTCCAATCACATCTGAACACTTTGATACTAAGATTTTATGCAATTTGTTCTTGAGTACAACTAATGAATAAATTATATTTACAGAGGAATCAATTTAAAACTGTTCTTCCCATCCTACACTGTGCAGTTAGTGACGCATTTATACACTCACAAACCTCGTACCTGCAGTAGACCACTGGTGCGTTTTCCGACTCATCCTCGGTGTAGTTTCTCATTACCTGCTCACTCCACACTTATAATTACTGCCAGTTAATTGACTTAATAGGCGTTCCCTCTCAAGGTATAATACAGATAAAGCACACAAGGGATAAAGTTTCAATTATCACCTCGAAAAAATGGAATTACGTAATTAATCTGCTCGTTGTATATAACTACATGTCTGCATTCTTGGAACACACAGAAATTCTCAAGCCGCAGTACCACACTAAGCCGCTAGAGGAGCGAAAACAAAATGACGGACAACACTGATAAAAATAAAGTGTTGCGTGATAACTCGTTTGCTGCCTTTGAAGAGAGAGGACGGTGCTACCATCCATGTTAATGAGCAGTGAGTGTTCTGTTGAACATATCCGACAGAACAGACACTACTCAACACTATATATGAAGCCGTCACATTGTCACACACACACACACACACACACACAAACACACACACACACACAGATATATGTGAGATAACGTGACGGCTCCATATTTCCCTCAGTGTGGATGAACTAATACCGTCCTAGCTCCCTAGGGCATCAATAATTTGCGAACAGGTTGTTATCTGACTAGAAATGCTGCATTGCACCGTGCGATAAGTTGGAAATTTGGGTCGGTAAGGAACCGTGTCCAGATGGCCGAAACGGTTAAAGCAGCCGGTCATGAGAAGCGCTAAATCTGGCTTAAAGTTCCGGCCCGGTACAAATTTTCAACTTGCGCCACTGCATTTCCATAACGCCCTGTGCGGCTGGAAATCACCAGTTTCCCATCCACCCTATTTCATATACAGTATCCACGCTGAGTTTGTGGATGTATACTGCAACAACGCATCTTCATGCAACACAGTGCTCGAGTGCGTAGACGCCTCCAATGCTGACGAACAACTCTGAAGGACGGCGAACGAGGTTGCAGACCATTGCTCTGCTAAGAAACGAGAACTGCAAGAGATGTGGAGGCCTTGGCGCTCGAAGACCACCGTATCGTAATAAAAGCGCCAATGAAAAAAGTGAGTATCAATCACGGGCTTGTTTTCAACATTTTGCAAAAAATTTTGAACATAACGGAAATCACGGCCCGCTGGGTTCCGCGACTGCTGACAATCATTCAAAGAGCACACCGAACGGAGGCAGCAACGGAACTGCTGTAGCTGTAGCGGACCAATTCAGGAGACTTCTATAGCAGCCTAAGCGGCATGGACAGGTGCTGGGTGTACCGTTGTGACCACGAGACAAAGGAGAAAAGCAAGCAATGGAAACGTGTCGATACAGCAGCTTAAAAAGATGAAGACGTAGCCATCATCGGACAAGGTGATGCTCGGTGTGTATCTGGGACTCCTAAAGTGTGGTGGTAACAGATTATGTTCCTAAAGGGCAAACAGTCTGCAGCGTCCTACAGAAGATACTGAAAGAGGAATGCGTAGAACAATGCTGAGTTGCATAGTACTGAGGTGCAATTGAATTAATGCTAATCTTCCACAGAGGGCATAGAAAGTATGAACATTTACACAATCCAATCCCATTAATGTAACCACCGCCTATTTCGACTTCAACGTACTCTAACCACTCACAAAGGGGAGATGGCGGCACAGGCAGTGGTGTCTATATAAAGCATGTCGGGAGGAGGGAGAGGGCGCGGAAAAACAGTGCCGTCATTGTCGTAATAAGGAAATGGAGAGATTTATCTGATGTACAAAAGGCCATGATCGTTGGCTTTCGGGCCAAGGGTGGAAGCATTTCCGAAAAGGCTAAGTTTGTAAACTATCCGCACCCCGTCGTGGTTAAACTGGTGGGAAGCTGGTACTATCCAAAAACGGGCCTGAGACAACTGTGGTGCACCGCGGGCCGTAGATGACAGTGGTGTACGACGGCTGTGGAGATGTGTACGGCCGAATAGATGTGCAACTGTCGAGCATCTGACCACCCACATAGCCTCCAACTGGTGCACCCTCAACGACCGTTCAGCGAGCGTTGTTACTTACAGACTTCTGCAGCAGGCGCCTGGTTCAAAAAATGATTCAAATGGCTCTGAGCACTATGGGACTTAACTTCTGAGTTCAGCAGTCCCCTAGAACTTAGAACTACTTAAACCTAACTAACCTAAGGACATCACACACACCCATGCCCGAGGCCGGATTCGAACCTGCGACCGTAGCGGTCGCGTGGTTCCAGACTGTAGCGCCTAGAACCGCTCGGCCACACCGGCCGGCAGGCGCCTGGTCCATGCACTCATGCTGACTGCTGTTCACCGCCGACGAAGGCTGGAATTTGCCAGTACAGCAACAGGACTTCCACTGAACGACGACAGGTGTCCTTTTCAGATGACAGCGTGAGATGTCTGTAAGCAAACACCCTGCAACAGTCGCCAGAAGATTCCAGGCCGAAGGAGGATACATTAGGGTATGTGGAAAGTTTTCATGACATCCGCTGCGTGGTCTCGTCATTGTGGATCAACACAGATATGCATCTGTCCTTGGGGACATTGTCCAGCACTATATGCATTTGTTTTTCCTCTGCAAGGTGGCATCTATCAGCGGGATAATGCAACGTGTCACGCAGATCACAGTGTATATGCGTGATTCTAATAACAACAGTCTGAGTTTACTGTCCTATCCTGCCTACCAAACTCCCCAGATTTAAACCCAATCGACAATCTGTGGGACTGTTCACGTCATGGACCCTCAACTTAGCGCAGCTGGTCATGGCACTGTCAGTACCTTCCAGAACGTCAATGACATGCAGGAAGAGTGGTCCACGTCTTTACAGGTGGTCGCATTAATGTGACTGGACAGTGTTTGTGCTTCCGCTATAAATCGCCCCAATAACTCCGCCAAAAGGAGATATAAGCTGACACATGTTCCCAATCAACTCAGTATTAGCAATAATACACTCCTGGAAATTGAAATTAGAACACCGTGAATTCATTGTCCCAGGAAGGGGAAACTTTATTGACACATTCCTGGGGTCAGATACATCACATGATCACACTGACAGAACCACAGGCACATAGACACAGCCAACTGAGCATGCACAATGTCGGCACTAGTACAGTGTATATCCACCTTTCGCAGCAATGCAGGCTGCTATTCTCCCATGGAGACGATCGTAGAGATGCTGGATGTAGTCCTGTGGAACGGCTTGCCATGCCATTTCCACCTGGCGCCTCAGTTGGACCAACGTTCGTGCTGGACGTGCAGACCGCGTGAGACGACGCTTCATCCAGTCGCAAACATGCTCAATGGGGAACAGATCCGGAGATCTTGCTGGCCAGGGTAGTTGACTTACACCTTCTAGAGCACGTTGGGTGGCACGGGATACATGCGGACGTGCAGTGTCCTGTTGGAACAGCAAGTTCCCTTGCCGGTCTAGGAATGGTAGAACGATGGGTTCGATGACTGTTTGGATGTACCGTGCACTATTCAGTGTCCCCTCGACGATCACCAGTGGTGTACGGCCAGTGTAGGAGATCGCTCCCCACACCATGATGCCGGGTGTTGGCCCTGTGTGCCTCGGTCGTATGCAGTCCTGATTGTGGCGCTCACCTGCACGGCGCCAAACACGCATACGACCATCATTGGCACCAAGGCAGAAGCGACTCTCATCGCTGAAGACGACACGTCTCCATTCGTCCCTCCATTCACGCCTGTCGCGACACCACTGGAGGCGGGCTGCACGATGTTGGGGCGTGAGCGGAAGACGGCCTAACGGTGTGCGGGACCGTAGCCCAGCTTCATGGAGACGGTTGCGAATGGTCCTCGCCGATACCCCAGGAGCAACAGTGTCCCTAATTTGCTGGGAAGTGGCGGTGCGGTCCCCTACGGCACTGCGTAGGATCCTACGGTCTTGGCGTGCATCCGTGCGTCGCTGCGGTCCGGTCCCAGGTCGACGGGCACGTGCACCTTCCGCCGACCACTGGCGACAACATCGATGTACTGTGGAGACCTCACGCCCCACGTGTTGAGCAATTCGGCGGTACGTCCACCCGGCCTCCCGCATGCCCACTATACGCCCTCGCTCAAAGTCCGTCAACTGCACATACGGTTCACGTCCACGCTGTCGCGGCATGCTACCAGTGTTAAAGACTGCGATGGAGCTCCGTATGCCACGGCAAACTGGCTGACACTGACGGCGGCGGTGCACAAATGCTGCGCAGCTAGCGCCATTCGACGGCCAACACCGCGGTTCCTGGTGTGTCCGCTGTGCCGTGCGTGTGATCATTGCTTGTACAGCCCTCTCGCAGTGTCCGAAGCAAGTATGGTGGGTCTGACACACCGGTGTCAATGTGTTCTTTTTTCCATTTCCAGGAGTGTAGTATCTGGACATCATAAAATGTACCTAAACACAGCATCACTACCATGTCTACAGTCACCTCCAAGAAGAGCCAACCTAGGAGTTCTATAAGTGATTGTAGTTATGCCGGCCGGTGTGGCCGAGCTTTTCTAGGCGCTTCAGTCTGGAACTGCGCGACCGCTACGGCCGCAGGTTCGAATCCTGCCTCGGGCATGGATGTGTGTGATGTCCTTAGGTTAGTCAGGCTTAAGTAGTTCTAAGTTCTAGGGCACACATGCCCCCTAGTGCTCAGAGTCATTTGAACCATTTGTAGTTATCGGTCACTGGATTCAGGAGTAGGCCAGAGTTAAAGACAATAAGTGAGCAGTGAATGTTTTCCATGCCTTATCTTCTTACTACAGTTAAGTATTATAAACTTTATATTGATAAATTATTGTAAATTGTGCCTCATCTGTGTTGCTGTCATTTAGCCATATATATATTGCCTAACCCTCTCTGATCCTGTGACCACATTATATAGACGCTGCGTGCAAGCGAGCCTCCACATAACACCAACTACTTTCAGTGGTACAGGTTTCTCTTCCTGCAACTTGCTTGCGTTTGGCACCAGGAACTTTTGTGAACATAACACTGTCACAGGAAGATACGACCGAAAACTCCTGACGAGGTTACGGGAGGCTGTGAAGACGAAGCGTTACAGAAAGCTTTCCAAAGGGATGTTTTTCTCCACGAGAACTCCCAGCTCATCCTGTACAGAACGCAGTTATGGAATGGGAAAATTATGTTCCAAGGAATTTCTACGAAAACACTTACGTGGAAAGTCTTGACTCCAAGGTTGTTCAACAGCATTCACCGACTAATTTCAAACACAAACATATATTATGAATCTTCAGGTTTTGGCGGCGCAATGACTGTTCCATTAAGTTTCGGGTGTGCAACCGCAAGAATTCTCCTTCTTGCACCCTTTCAGAAAATTAAATGGATGAAAATTACAAGAATAACAAACATTTTATCAATAATGTTGCCTTAGAGAAATGGGAGTCAGTATAATATAAATTCAAGGGAAGACTAGGCCCGTGAAACTATTAAGAAGGAGAATTCTTGCGGCTGCACACCCTAAACTTAATGGAACAAACATATATTTATCATAACCATTCAGAAAACAACAATTTAATTAAACAATTAATTAGTTAAAAGTAGGTTACTTTAAACCACCAAATAATCCAGAATTTGCTTTACCAATCTCAATATTATGTAATGTAACACTAATTATTAGCATCAAAATCAAGGTTCACAGGCTGGCTAATAGAATAAAACTGTAAATTAAATTTTTTTCTTGAAAAAAAAAAACCAACTTCATTTACTACAGGGAACAGCCCCTTAAATGTAACTAGTTGAATAAAAAGTTGCACCCTTCAAGAAAATTAAATGGATGAAAATTACATTTTATCAATAATAGGACGATAACTAGTTTAGACAAGAATAGAAAAGAAGCTTTCGAAATGTAGTGCTACAGAAGAATGCTGAAGATTAGATGGGTAGATCACATAACTAATGAGGAGGTACTGAATAGAATTGGAGAGAAAAATTTGTGGCACAACTTGACTAGAAGAAGGGATCGGTTGGTAGAGCATATTCTGAGGCATCAAGGGACCACCAATTTAGTATTGGAGGGTAACAATAGCAGAGGGAGACCAAGAGATGAATACACTAAGCAGATTCAGAAGGATGTAGGTTGCAGTAGGTACTGGAAGATGAAGAACCTTGCACAGTGTATAGTAGCATGGAAAGCTGCATCAAACCAGTCTCTGGACTGAAGACCACTACAACAACATCAATAATGTTGCCTTAGAGAAATGAGAGTCATGAATAACATAAAATCAAGGGAAGACTAGACCCATGAAACTATTAGTTAACTTAGTAACGGGTCAGATGTAAGAACATCAAACAGTGCAGTAAGGAACTTCTTGGAAGTTGAAAAACAAAGTTGAGTTATAGTATGAAATGTTAAGGTGCAAGCACAAAGAACAACAACTTAACTTTGCCAATTAGTTGCGTGAACTAGCCGCAACAAGCACAGTGTACAGACGCAGTCCCTCTAGAATGGTTATACACAACAAGATGTGTCGCCCCATGTCTAGGTGTCCCTTCCGGATCGCAGATGCGGGGACTGGCCAGCGCAACCCACCCAACGCCCTAAGCGTGGACGATTAACCCAAGCAAGATAGCCCCACACAAGCAAATAAATTAACAAATAGGATGGGAGGCAGATCTAGGACACAAAAACTTATTAGTCGTGATACAAGAGGGAAAAATCCTGTTAACTGCACAGACGGGTAGGCCAAATTTGAACTACAGCGTCAATATTAAATTTTCCTTAGCAAAACCTTGTACCATCCCACTATGCTCGCGACAGACACTAATTTAAGCAATCGCCGGAAATGTTTGCGCCCTGATATCTTGAAACCTCAATAACATGAACAGAGTTGCAAAGACAAATACAATTAATATGTAGACCAGACAGCACAAGAAATTTACGGAAATCTTAAATATGCATGGTGATTTTTTCCATCGTGTACAAACTCTAGGGATTGATCGATTAGAAGGTATGGAACAAAAAAGATCTAATGAACTTATGTCCGGAAATGCATGGTTTCCATGCTGGAGACCATTTATTCAATCACACTTTGGTACAGAGTGTCTATTTGCGCTTTAGTTAATTCCCTTTTAGTCTCTATTTGCGCTTTCGTTAAGTCTGTTACATTTTTGGCTAACAGTGTTAACTGCTGCATGATTACAGTCAATGGGTTTATTTCGTCCTGCTCAGATGGCATCGAAACACTTAAGCTTTGTTGTGGGGCCTGACTAATGCTGCCGCTAGGCACTACTTCAGTTAAGCTAGCGTCTAATGTTTTACTAACCTCAGAAACAGATGACGGCTGTTGTGATTCGCTCTGCTGTTGCATTGCCATTTTATAAGCCGCCCTAGTAAGAACCATTAATACACAGAAAAACAAATATATTAAGTCACTTGCATCTGAGTTAATGATGTCACTGACCTAAACTTTGCATAATACTCACTTATAATAAACACTTCCTATCTAAAGTTCAACCCAATCAATCTGATTCAAACCGATAGACATTTAAATAGTTATTATAAATTCCTATCTACAAAAATTTAATATTGTCTGGCCTGAACGACGTTCTCGTAGGTTGTGGCGAAATTGTGACTTCTGGAACAGGCCTCGTCTTCTTTTCTCTCGTGCACATGCAACATAAAATTCACACAATGTTTAAGTAATGCTCAAAAATGAGTCCTGTCACAGTGAAGCCAAATTTAATATATTTTGTGTGGGATCCAAAATTTAAAAACCTCTCTCACACCGGCCTGATTTAGCTTCACTGATCAGGATAGTAAAAACATGCGCATATTAAGGGAATTTTCATTAACAAAGCAGGCTTATCACATTCACACAGTTCAATACTGTTCTATCCTGATTAAATTGAGCTTAACTTAAATTCCATAAGGCAGTGAAGCAATTTCGAAGTCTCGGTGTGACGAAAATTGTCAGTCGATCTTCTGGAAACATTTGTAATAATTATTAACTTTCGGTGATCACATGGGGAAGACCGGAGATCTGCTGGTAAGACCGTGTTAGCCTATTTATTTGAAGTAACTGGATATCTTGAGCATACAAAACGGCAGGTTCGTCCAGTGTAAATCAAACGTTCCCCACTGATCCCGTGCAACACAGCGTAGTAAGCAGACACTGTCAATAATAATCAGTTAAATAATACGCGAACACACTTACTTTAGTTTAGTTCAGGTATTAAATTCCTTCTCATACAGAATCTCATCAATATGGCGACTAGCCCAACAATACATACATATACATCCTTCTTTCACGACTAATTGGCAAGAAGTCCCCTATTCTTTTCATAAGAGAAAACATAGATAGCAGAGAAGCTATTCCATGGAGTAAATGGACGCTCCAAGGAATAATTGGGCTTGAAACTTCTTTGCATTGATAATCGGTAAGATAAGAAGAGATATTTCGAGATATGTACTGAGTTATATAATTTATAAAATTTCTGAAAATATCGCGGAGAGACCGCTGCAAGAGACATTACAAACGGTCCAATACGCGCTGTACCATGCAGCCACAGTTACAGCAAGCATGCCCTAGCGAACTCTCCTGGCGTAATAATTGGTAATGTTGTGTCTGGTTCACTTCTCTTGCTGACTCACCTTGTATTGGATGTAATACAGCGTTGTACACAGTTGACAGCTCACCGACATGGCGTTTACTTGCGGAAAGGCAAATGGCAACGGGCGTCAGGCAGCGAGGTTGTAACAGGAGACTTATCCCTGCCGACAACCATGGAATTCAATGTTTGTAACAGTATTTCGTCATTCGTCTGAGGCAGGAAGCAGGAAATCATGATGGACGTACCCCAAATCTTCGGGCACCAGACTTCGAAGAGAATGTAATTAACACTGTGGAAAGGCGACCGCCACGTCAGTACTAGGCAGTTGGCCCGCCAGTACAGGGTAAGACAGCCAGAAGACCATGTGGAACATTCTCCATGACAACTGTTAGTAACTTTATGACTTACAGCGTGTGCAGGGCTTACTAGCGACAGACTTCCCACATCGGGAGAAGTTTGTCACTGGTTTCTTCACCAGACAACCTCGATTCCGGAATTTGTGTCATCCACCCTATTCACAGATGAGGCCACCTTTACGCGGAGTGGTATCTACAACTTTTAAGGCAGTCATCTGCGGGATAGTATTGAGAATTACCATGGCTTGGTGACAGGAAAACATTTGCATCGGTGCAGCCGGAATGTGTGGGTCGCGATAATTGGCGACCGTATTTTGGGTTCAGTCTTCCTTCCACGTCGCCTAACAGGCCGGAACTATCGGCGTTTCTTGCAGGTGGCTTCGTCTTCTCTGCTGGAAGAAGTGCCATTGATGATTCGAAGAGCTATCTGGCTGCTACATGATGTTGCTCCAGCCCACTTCGCCGTTAACGTCCGGACGCATCTCAATTGTGTCTTCCCTGGTTGATGGATCGGATGAGGTGTTCAGTTGCATGGCCTGCTTGTTCATTGAATCTCAGCCCGTGCGATTTCTGGTTATGGGGCCACCTCAAAAGTATCGTGTATGTAGAGCCCATTCCAGATATGGAGACACTGGAGTAGCATATTCATGCTGCCTTTGACACTGTTCGGATGCAGGCTGGCCGATGTAAAAGTGTGAGACAGAACGCATGCGTTGAGGCACATGGATCCCATTTTCAACACATGCTATAACTGTGGCTTCATGGCACAGCGCGTATTAGACGGCAGTCTCTGTAACAAAGAATGACTAGATAAATGGTCTCTAGCATGGAAACCATGCATTTCCGGACATCATTAGATTTTTGTTCCGTATCCTCTCATCGATCAGTTCCCAGAGTTTGTACACGGTGGAAAAATTAACCGTTATGATTTGCAAACTATGTCACAAATTTACATCATCAAGACCTGCACTGCTGTTCAGCGTGATGCACGTAAGATTCCAAAACTTAAATCAAGGCGAATCAAGCGTCAAAAAAATGTTCAAATGTGTGTGAAATCTTATGGGACGTAACTGCTAAGGTCATCAGTCCCTAAGCTTGCACACTACTTAACCTACAGGGTGTTTCAAAAATGACTGGTATATTTGAAACGGCAATAAAAACTAAATGAGCAGCGATAGAAATACACCGTTTGTTGCAATATGCTTGGGACAACAGTACATTTTCAGGCGGACAAACTTTCGAAATTACAGTAGTTACAATTTTCAACAACAGATGGCGCTGCAAGTGATGTGAAAGATATAGAAGACAACGCAGTCTGTGGGTGCGCCATTCTGTACGTCGTCTTTCTGCTGTAAGCGTGTGCTGTTCACAACGTGCAAGTGTGCTGTAGACAACATGGTTTATTCCTTAGAACAGAGGATTTTTCTGGTGTTGGAATTCCACCGCCTAGAACACAGTGTTGTTGCAACAAGACGAAGTTTTCAACGGAGGTTTAATGTAACCAAAGGACCGAAAAGCGATACAATAAAGGATCTGTTTGAAAAATTTCAACGGACTGGGAACGTGAAGGATGAACGTGCTGGAAAGGTAGGGCGACCGCGTACGGCAACCACAGAGGGCAACGCGCAGCTAGTGCAGCAGGTGATCCAACAGCGGCCTCAGGTTTCCGTTCGCCGTGTTGCAGCTGCGGTCCAAATGACGCCAACGTCCACGTATCGTCTCATGCGCCAGAATTTACACCTCTATCCATACAAAATTCAAACGCGGCAACCCCTCAGCGCCGCTACCATTGCTGCACGAGGGACATTCGCTAACGATATAGTGCACAGGATTGATGACGGCGATATGCATGTGGGCAGCATTTGGTTTACTGACGAAGCTTATTTTTACCTGGACGGCTTCGTCAATAAACAGAACTGGCGCATATAGGGAACCGAAAAGCCCCATGTTGCAGTCCCATCGTCCCTGCATCCTCAAAAAGTACTGGTCTGGGCCGCCATTTCTTCCAAAGGAATCATTGGCCCATTTTTCAGATCCGAAACGATTACTGCATCACGCTATCTGGACATTCTTCGTGAATTTGTGGCGGTACAAACTGCCTTAGACGACACTGCGAACACCTCGTGGTTTATGCAAGATGGTGCCCGGTCACATCGCACGGCCGACGTCTTTAATTTCCTGAATGAATATTTCGATGATCGTGTGATTGCTTTGGGCTATCCGAAACATACAGGAGGCGGCGTGGATTGGCCTCCCTATGCGCCAGACATGAACCCCTGTGACTTCTTTCTGTGGGGACACTTGAAAGACCAGGTGTACCGCCAGAATCCAGAAACAATTGAACAGCTGAAGCAGTACATCTCATCTGCATGTGAAGCCATTCCGCCAGACAAGTTGTCAAAGGTTTCGGGTAATTTCATTCAGAGACTACGTCATATTATTGCTGCGCATGGTGGATATGTGGAAAATATCGTACTATAGAGTTTCCCAGACCGCAGCGCCATCTATTGTTGAAAATTGTAACTACTGTAATTTCGAAAGTTTGTCTGCCTGAAAATGTACTGTTGTCCCAAGCATATTGCAACAAACGGTGTATTTCTATCGCTGCTCGTTTAGTTTTTATTGCCGTTTCAAATATACCGGTCATTTTTGAAACACCCTGTAAATTATCCCAAGGACAAACACACACACCAATGCCCGAGGGAGAACTCGAACCTCCGCCGGGACCAACCGCACAGTCCATGACTGCAGCGCCCTAGACCGCTCGGCTAATCCCGAGCGGTAGTCAAGCTTCAATAGCTTACAGTTTACCACAGTTGAAGCAGCGACCAGTGACGTAACCGTAGTTTGAAGTTAGTAGTCCACGTGGGCAATACTACAACACACCAAGATTTCCATGAATCTTCAATACAAACAAATGCACGAATCTAAAACAAATCGCTCACATGTAAACTTAAACAATGTTTATTACACACAGTCGGAACCAAAGCAGGTGAAGGCAGTCTGTTGAAATACAATCTCAATCCAGCTCTCAGACACGCTGGAAATACAAATGCAGAAGGAAGCATTTACAATGCTTAGATCTAGAGTTCGGCTTCGTTCTCCGCAAATATGACCTTAATGGATGAACGGAATGCGCCAAAAATATGTCCTGCCCGTCGGCCAACGTGCACCCGAAATACGGCATTACTAATAGGATAGTGACCACTGCAAAATGCTGGCAGCCTCCACAGCCCGCGGAGCTGCCATCGGCGTGTAGCACGCCCAACAGCGCGAGCTTCCTCATAAACGGTCTTGCCAAGCTCATTGCACTCGCCTCACCGCTGCTACGCCAACCCTCGCTTAGCTTACCTTCCGGGCCCGGAGCACCACCCGGCGCGGCAGCGAACCAAAGATACGCAAGCAGCGATGGATCGACCCGAAACGAGCCACTGTAGCTGAAATCATACAAGCTATTTCTTTGTGATATCAAAATTTTTCCTTGTATTCTCCCGACTCGGCACCGAGTGACGCCTACCCCTTTTATGAAACGTCCCCTTTCAAAAATTTAAAAATGGCAGTTCTGGAAAACCTCTTACGTTATTTGATTTTCAAACAGCTGAGCAGAACTGAACGTACTCAGACATTTCCCTCTTTACTTATTCTGATCAACGCTAAACTGACACACAATATGTTTAGCGCAATGCAATCTGACTTTCAATAATCCCTACAAAAGAATGGCCCTGACTAACAATAACCTATACCTTTCATGAATCACTAACCTCACAAAAATGTTCGTTACTCGAACTACTGCAATACAGCGAGCGCCAATACTGCCAGCTAAATAAAGGATTGTAACTACTGAAGGCACTAACTACTGATATGTATAGTTAGCAAATGAAAGATTTTGATAGAGAACAGACAATGTATTTACCTTAATAGTGTTCAAAAGTCATAATATATGTCTATCAGTTCATGACATCCAGTCTTACAAATTTAATGTCTCTGATGGACACACGTCCAGATCATCCGCTCTCAAAACTCCGCCATCTCTCTCCCCACCACCACCACTGCTGGCGGCTCTCCTCCAACTGTGCAGTGCTACGCGCAGTTCACAGCCAACTGCCCAACACTAGAATAGCGAATATTCCAACAATGCAAAGCAGCCACAGACTGCACACAGCACTGCCAGTGATTTTCATACAGAGCGGTACGTGGCGTTACCAACATAAAAACCTAACAGTCTACTTACACTTTCTTCGGATGAAGGGAACACTGCGTGCCACAAATTTCTAGAATGACAACGAGGTGATTCTCCAGGTGAAACGTTTTCTGCGTATCCAAAATGCAGACTTCTACAACCAAAGTCTCCGGCAAGTCACCCGTCATTCGTGTAAAATAGTGTCGCATTGGTGGATGAGTACATAGAGAAGGACAAACATCGTCACCAAGTTTCGTGGACGCAGGCTGAGTTTTTTTCCGAGGTTGTAACTGAAACTCTTGCCAGCCCTTCGTATTTTTAAATTCGCTTTAATTATGTGGAAGCTGTACCTCCCCCCCCCCCCCAATCTCCTCTCACACACACACACTCACACACACACACACACACACACACACTCACTCACTCATACACACACAAACACACAGAGAGAGAGAGAAGCAGATAAGTGATCTCTGGAAGCGCGCCTCTACCACGCGAGTAGGTTGAGCGGCTTCCTCAGCTCAGGCCCCACAGCGGCGGCTCTCGGGAGCGGCGCGTGGGCGGGCTATCGAACGGCGCCACGCGGCTCGCCTGCGACCTGGAAGCCGGCGCCGGCGACCGCCCGCCGTCTGCGGGGAAGCGGGTCACGCGCTTTCACAAGGACGCGCGCCGGCTGAGCTGGCCTGGCCTCGCCTCTGCTCGAGAACACCTGCACAGCCTGTCCCCGCTGCCTCACCGCTGGCTGACTCAAAACTCAACCTTCACCGTGCGGCTGCTCTTCACTTCGAGACCCCATACGCGCAACAAAAGTGACGCCATTGCTAGTGGCATATTGCACTGGTTCCGCAGTTGCATAAGTGGACACAAATTATTAGGTGGCATTACCTCAGAGATGCCGTTGTCTGCCATTCCACTGAAAGCTGAAGTCTGCTGTATAAAGGACAGTCAAATGGAAACGACAAATATGCAAAAAAAAAAAAAAAAAAAAAAAAAGGCTATGTGCGAGCAGGACTTGTGCACTGAGGGTTCTGTACAGACCTACACTACTAGCCATTAAAGTTGCTACGCCAAGGAGCAATGAAAATGATAAACGGGTATTCATTCAACAAATACATTACATTAGAACTGACATGTGATCACATTTTCACGCAATTTGGGTGCACAGACCCTGACAAATTAGTACCCAGAACAAACTCCTCTGGCCGTAATAACGGCCTTGATAGGCCTGGGCATTGAGTCAAACAGAGCTTGGATGGTGTGTAGAGGTCCAGTTGCCCATGCAGCTTCAACACGATATCACAGTTCATCAAGAGTAGTGACTGGCGTATTGTGACGAACCAGTTGCTCGGCCTCCATTGACCAGACGTTTTCAATTGGTGAGAGATCTGGAGAATGTGCTGGCCAGGGCAGCAGTAGTACATTTTCTGTATCCAGAAAGGCCCATACAGGACGTGCAACATGCGGTCGTGCATTATCCTGCTGAAATTAGGGTTTCGCAGGGATCGAATGAAGGGTAGAGCCACGGGTCGTAACACATCTGAAATGTAACGTCCACTGTTAAAAGTGCCGTCAATGCGAACAAGAGGTGACCGAGACGTCTAACCAGTGGCACCCCATACCATCACGCCGGGTGATACGCCAGTATGGCGATGACGAATACACGCTTCCAATGTGCGTTCACCGCGATGTCGCCAAACACGGATGCGACCATCATGATGCTGTAAACAGAACCTGGATTCATCCGAAAAAATGACGTTTTGCCACTCGTGCACCTAGGTTCGTCGTTGAGTACACCATCGCAGGCGCTCCTGTCTGTGATGCAGCATCAAGGGTAACCGCAGCCGTGGTCTCCGAGCTGACAGTCCATGCTGCTGAAAACGTGTTCGAACTGCTCGTGCAGATGGTTGTTGTCCAGTAAACGTCCCCATCTGTTGACTCAGGGATCTAGACGTGGCTGCTCGATCCGTTATAGCCATGCGGATAAGATGCCTGTCATCTCGACTGCTAGTGATACGAGGCCGTTGGGATCCAGCACGGCGTTCCGTATTACCCTCCTGAACCCACCGATTCCATATTCTACTAACAGTCATTGTATCTCGAACAACGCGAGCAGCAATGTCGCGATACGATAAACCGCAATCGCGATAGGCTGCAATCCGACCTTTATCAAAGTCGGAAACGTGATGGTACGCGTTTTTCCTCCTTACACGAGGCATCACAACAACTTTTCACCAGGCAACGCCGGTCAACTGCTGTTTGTGTGAGAGATCGGTTGGAAACTTTCCTCATGTCAGCACGTTGTAGGTGTCGCCACCGGCGCCAGCCTTGTGTGAATGCTCTGAAAAGCTAATCATTTGCATATCACAGCATCTTCTTCCTGTCGGTTAAATTTCGCGTCCGTAGCACGCCTTCTTCGTGGTGTAGCCATTTTAATGGCCAGTAGCGTAAATATGTATACAGACAACTTATCCACTCCGGGAATCGAGGACATTGACGACTTTTTCCTGTTACCGACACTGATACTGTAACGTTCTTTAAATTTGTCGAAATTACTTAAATGAATGCCTGAACTGGGAATGCATACAAAACTGGTATTATCGTGTAGCGTGTTGTAACTGCAAGTGGTGTCCTTACTCTGTTTTATTGTTAGCAAAACTTTATACGAACTGATTGGGCAATTCAACTCCCAATGCCAATAACGATATTGCAGCCATTGCAAAGTACATTCAGCCCCTTAGGTACTGATTCCTCTGGCCCTGATCCATACTAATAACTTTGGTCCCTGTGCAAATAAACACTATTGTCTTGCCTCTAAAGCAGCAACGGTGGATCGCGTTATATTCTGTACTCTCATGAAGGTGAAATAAAATATACAAGCTACAGGCTCAGCGGTATGCAGCGCTTTGAAATACACATGAAATCCTTTTATCTGAAAATGGAAAACATTTAAGAAAAGTTCAGTAGGGTAAGGTGGGGTAAATCCGACCTAGTAATTTCTTGTGGCTATAAAACGCTTATCCGAGGTCGGATCTTAACGTTATATACGTTAAATTATAGGTAATATAAAGGATCAACTGTTTGCAAAATATTTTTGTTATACCATCAATAGTTTTTGAGATATCTGTACTTTAAGAATTGTCCATTTTTTCCATTTGCAAAAATGGTGCGGTAAATCCAAACCCCTTTTTGTTTGGCTGATTTTGCATAGAAATAGTTCTAAATGAAGGTTTTTTTTGGCAAATAATAATATGCAATTATGTTTTTACATAAATGAACAAGTTACATGGATGTAAATTTTAATTGAAAAAAGATGATTTCATTGCACGGCGATGCGACAGCAATGTCGATCTCGGAATGTTAAAATCACGAGCGACAGCTCGTAAGCACATTCCCATTTGCATTGCAGCAGTTGCTCGGCGAATATCGTTTTGATTGCGTTTTGTCGTTTCTCGTTTGTAGTTTCGTACCATTTTCCTAAAAATAAACAAGAATTCACTTTGTTTCCATAAATAAATAATGCCATACACATAAACGATAAAAATATGCCGTCTCATTTACCCCACCATGCTATTTTTCATTTAACACACACAGAAACAATTTACACGAAATTTGCAACAAAAAGGATAAATACACTGAATAGGTCACTAAATGCACTACAAAATCTCTTACCGTTTGTTTTGCGATCGTTTTATTTAATAAGGTAAATCTAGTGATGCATTTTGCACAAAAATTAAACTGAAACAATCAAAAACACACTTGTTGTCTTTTGAATGTCTAAATGTCAAATGCGGCAAAGCTGTCAAGATGACATTGTCGTTATTTAGAATCCTCTATATGGTAACACTAATGCGAAATCGCTGCGCTTTGCCGTTTCTCACAAATAGAGGGCGGTCTGGTTTACCCACACGGTCGGATTTACCCACCTTATCCTATCTTTAAAAAAAACATACGACCTGGACAGTGAGGCGGTAGCGATTTGGATGAATTACTAACACTGACTTTTTCAACAATGAAGTTGCACTCGAAGTTAAGTTTGGCTTTTCAAAACATCTGTCCATTGAAATTACATTACTCAGAAAAAATTACATTCTTTTTACTAAATGGAAACCTTTCCTTGCTGGCGTAGTCACAAACAACGTGATTTGCACAGCAAGTATTATCTAACATCACTAAAAAGCATAAAGACAAATCATCAAATTACATATACCTGTGTTAACAAATCTTAGAAACATTACAAAAGGCAAATATCTAACTAGCCTATACATCAAATCTGTTTACGTAGATTCTGGGGTTACTCAACACAGAAGTCACTGTTACCAATTACAGCCAACTCGTGTACACTAATGCACTGGCAAAAGGAAAGTAATAAAAAATTAACATCTTTACCTTAACTGCGAGAAGACTTCTGCTTCCGCATTTATATTTCCAATTATACACGTACTCGTAAAGCTGTTTTGTGATACCACTCCAGTATTCCTTTCTTGTCAAAATTAAATTTACATTTCAACACATAAATTTAGATTCCATTATAAAACCATTCATCATTTTTAACTACCTATTATACAACCGGTGTAATACAAAATATTGGTATGCGAAAATTCCTACATTGTAATCTAACACTTGGTGGCATTACAGAACATACCACAAAAAACTGCCTACTACATCTTCCTCCGCTCATAGACTATACACACTGCTGTGCGTCAAGCGCTCTCTTACTCCAACACTACAATGTCAGACCAGAAGCAGTGTATTTGGCTCTGCGGTCGCGCAAATTCACCGATCCGCTTTATAGCGCCCATCAGAGACATATATAGTTTACAATATAATAATTTCATTTTAGTTTACATTACTGTCATTAGAATATTCCGGTGCGATATGTAAGTGTACCCCAGTAAACTTCTTTCAATACGGGCGCGATGACGGGACCAGGAATTCCAAGACTTTAGAGAATGTTTTAACTTCAAGTCTCAAGTCGGATAACAAATGACAAAAGAAATCTTTTTTGCGACTGATATAATTAAAGATTATCAGTTTCGGATTTTTCCCTTTATTTGTACTGTGGATCCTTGCCTCTTGCCAAGTTTCATGATTCTAGGTCAACGGGAAGCACCCTACAGGTTTTGATGAGTGCGTTTTCGAGTATCGCAATATGTGAGATAAATGGCCGTATCTTTTGATTGCATTGACTTAGAATCTTGAAATTTTCACACTGACAAGGACCCATAGATCTAAATGTGTGACATAAATTTGAACTTTATACATCTACTCGTTCCTGAGGGACAGTGTTCTTAGCAATCGGACAGACAGCAGACAGAACAACAAAGCGATGCTTTAGGGGTTCCGTTTTTACAGATTGAGTCACCGAGCCCTGAAATGTAAGTAACCTGCTTATTATTTCGAAAGTAATGCTCATAACTCTTAATACACTACTGGCCATTAAAATTGTTACACCACGAAGATGACCTGCTACAGACGCGAAATTTAACCGACAGGAAGAAGATGCTATGATATGCCAATGATTTGCTTTTCAGAGTATTCACACAAGGTTGGCGCCGGTGGCGACACCTACAACGTGCTGACATGAGGAAAGTTTCCAACCGATTTCTCATACACAGACAGCAGTTGACCGGCGTTGCCTGGTCAAACGTTGTTGTGATGCCCCGTGTAAGGAGGAAAAACGCGTACCATCACGTTTCCGACTTTGATAAAGGTCGGATTGTAGCCTATCGCGATTGCGGTTTATCGTATCGCGACATTGCTGCTCGCGTTGGTCGAGATCCAATGACTGTTAGCAGAATATGGAGTCGGTGGGTTCGGGAGGGTAATACGGAACGCCGTGTTGGATCCCAACGGCCTCGTATCACTAGCAGTCGAGATGACAGGCATCTTACCCGCATGGCTATAACGGATCGTGCAGCCACTTCTCGATCCATGAGTCAACAGATTGGGACATTTCCAATACAACAACCATCTGCACGAACAGTTCGACCACGTTTTCAGCAGCATGGACTATCAGCTCGGAGACCATGGCTCCGGTTACCCTTGATACTCCATCACAGACAGGAGCGCCTGCGATGGTGTTCTCAACGACGAACCTGGGTGCACGAATGATAAAACGTCATTTTTTTCGGTTGAATCCAGTTTTTGTTTACAGCATCATGATGGTCGCATCCGTGTTTGGCGACATCGCGGTGAACGCACATTGGAAGCGTGTATGCGTCTTTGCCATACTGGCGTATCACCCGGCGTGACGGTATGGGGTGTCATTGGTTACACGTCTCAGTCACATCTTGTTCGCATTGACGGCAATTTGAACGGTGGACGTTGCGTTTCAGATGTGTTACGACCCGTGGCTCTACCCTTCATTCGATCCCTGCAAAACCCTACATTTCAGCAGGATAATGCACGACCGCATGTTGCACGTCCTGTACGGGCCTTTCTGTATACAGAAAATGTTCGACTGCTGCCCTGGCCAGCACATTCTCCAGATCTCTCACCAACTGTAAACGTCTGGTCAATGGTGGCTGAGCATCAGGTTCGTCACTATACGCCAGTCACTACTCTTGATGAACTGTAGTATAGTGCTGAAGCTGCATGGGTAGCTGTACCTGTACACGCCATCCAAGCTCTGTTTGACTCAATGGCCAGGCGTATCAAGGCCGTTATTACGGCCACAGGTGGTTGTTCTGGATACTGATTTCTCAGTATCTATGCACCCCAAATTGCGTGAAAATGTAATCCCATTCAGTTGTAGTATTTGTCCAATGAATACGCCGGCCGGAGTGGCCGTGCGGTTCTAGGCGCTACAGTCTGGAACCGAGCGACCGCTACGGTCGCAGGTTCGCATCCTGCCTCGGGCATGGATGTGTGTGATGTCCTTGGATTTTTTAGGTTTAATTAGTTCTAAGTTCTAGGCGACTGATGACCTCAGAAGTTAAGTTGCGTAGTGCTCAGAGCCATCCAATGAATACCCGTTTATCACCTGCATTTCTTCTTGGTGCAGCTATTTTTTTGGCCATTAGGTACTTTTATCCCATTGTGGCCCTCCGACATGTTACCAACATTCTTTCGACTAAGCTGCAGAAGTTTCTCTGTGAAGCTCTGACACATCCTCCATACAGTCGCATGCGAATCCCATATTTTTGGAGCCCTGAAGAAAGACTTCCGTAGCCGTCGATTTGCTTCTGATTCTTCGATCAAGGCATTGCCCGTCTTGTCTCGCAGTGCGGTAAATGCAGTAGCAGCTATGGTGATTACTTACTTTTTTTCCCATCTGACTCGCTTTCATTTGACTGCCCCGTGTACTCTCAAGCAGATTGCGACTACTCAGCATCGCCAATTTCGCCGAGTACATGTAGGGGATGGCCAGAAATGTAAGTGGCATAAGTGGGAACTCCAGATGGCAAAGCGTTTAGAAAAATATGCCGTTTCTGGCGTGCGTCGGGCGCATCACTCATGACCCACTTATGTTTACGTAATTTCCAGGTAGCGATTGGCGCAGCAGTAAGAGCACAGCACGGTAATCCGAATGTTGTGGATACGAGTCCGTACTCGGAAACTTGCTTTTCATTTCGATTTTTTACGCAAGTTGCATTGCAAATAAACGGAAATAATGCTCAGTGTATTCTACTTATTAATATTTTCATAAAAGGCATGATAAGGAATTGCAATCGAAAATTTTATATTGCAGACATATTTCCCAGAAAAGTATGTACTTACAGCGTCTACGAGGACTCCGAAAATAAGTTTTCGAGAAGGGATCGTAATTAACGCGTGCGTGACTTCGTATTCTACTAGTTTCATTTTGACGTTAGAGCAGCCGGCGGCAGCTTGACGTGGACAATACGTTCTCGGTGCAGGCAAAATGGACCCACCTACCGTTGGTGACAATGTTAGCTACGGCTACGAGAATTTTGCGTTCGCTAGCTCCAAACTGGGTAAGGCGGCTATAATTTCGCACCTTACAAACACTCATCCACATACTTTGCCATGAACTACAACCACAATTAGATGTCATTTGATAGGTTGCCCATTGTATATATGAATATTTAAAGGATACTGACATTGTCACGTATGCCTTGTAAACAATTGTTAGCGCTTATTGCATGAAAGATGACGGAGTGTGTTTACTAACAGAACGGCGTAATGAATAATTGCCTATACTAGTAGAGGTTGGAACGCCAGTGGAGATGAAACGGCCGGCGGAATTCAAGCTCTGAGTGGAAGGCCCGCACAGGTGTTGGTCCTGCTTAAAAACAGGAAGTAGCTAGATGGACGTCATGGCACCTACGCTCTGGAGCACAATACGGTGACGGCCGACCGCTATTGTGGCAGGACCGGAAGGATAACCGGGAACTCTGCAAATCTTGGACGCAGGTGGGAAGAGAGAAGAAGCGTCACCTTGGAATCCACGCAGGCTGGGTTATTTCCAAGGATTTTTGCTCAGAACCACACCATTGTACGAGTATAGGTTTTTCCTTGCAAACTTTTCGCGCTGGGGGACAAAAGGCTAAAATATGGTTCGTCGGCGTTTGGAAGAATCTGTAGAGAGGGAGAATATTCCGCGGTTTCGGGAACAGGTCCGCAGCTCGTGGTCGTGAGGTAGCGTTCTCGCTTCCCACGCCCGGGTTCCCGGGTTCGATTCCCGGCGGGGTCAGGGATTTTCTCTGCCTTGTGATGACTGGGTGTTGTGTGATGTCCTTAGGTTAGTTAGGTTTAAGTAGTTCTAAGTTCTAGGGGACTGATGACCATAGATGTTAAGTCCCATAGTGCTCAGAGCCATTTGAACCATTTTTTTTTTTTCGGGAACATGATTCGTTTTCGAAATTACGAGGGTGGGGAGCCGAGCCTTGCTGGGAAGCCAGCAGTGAAGAGATGAAGTCTTCCGTTGTGAGCGCCCGTGTGTGACGGTATCAGCTTTGTTGGTACAGACGGACTTGCTGTCTTTGCTCTCAGTATAGTTCGTAGTTAGAACAGTTAGGCACTGCACTGTTGCGAACCTATACGATTCTGCACTTCACCTCCGGGTTGGAAGTTGTCGTTGAGTACACAGCGTTCAGTAATTGAGAGAACTTCTTCTGCCTATACTTACATTGAGACGTTATCTGAACTCCGTCCTTGCGGCTGGGAGTTCGCGTTTCTCGTCTGTAGAACACAGAGAGGATAAGACAGAGTATATTAGTCAGAGGACCGCCTTCTCGCGTCCTAGTGTTTGAAAGCGTTTATTTGTGGCTGGAGTTCTTCCATCGTCGCAGACGAGTACGAGAACCATCACTTCAATGCACCGGATGCAGTACATATGGTGATATCGCAAATTGCTTCGGCTTGTTCGGGCTATAAAAGCTAAACAGCTGTGATCAAAAAAATGGCTCTGAGCACTATGGGACTCAACTGCTGAGGTCATTAGTCCCCTAGAACTTAGAACTAGTTAAACCTAACTAACCTAAGGACATCACCAACATCCATGCCCGAGGCAGGATTCGAACCTGCGACCGTAGGGGTCTTGCGGTTCGAGACTGCAGCGCCTTTAACCGCACGGCCACTTCGGCCGGCCAGCTGTGATCACGTTAGTTTATTTCCAATGAGTTTCCACACTACCGTAGATCATCTTTGAAGTAGTGTCTTCTAGTGTTTGGTACGTAGATGATGTCAGTCATTTCGTGTTATTGATATTAGACCGTGTAGTCATAATAAGGGGCAGAGTTGAGCAATTGATTTATAATTTTAGTTAGGAAATATAGACAGTTGTACTTAAAGGGTTCATTTTAATCTATAATAAAGATATATTAAACAACAACGTTTATCATTTAGTAATATTAGTTGCCTTCATCATTCATTTATGTTTAGATTGTAGTTTATATGTAAAAAAGAGCATTAAGAGATCCTAAAATCTGCTTCAGGGGGTAGTCAGACAGGTCCAAATCATTATTTTAGCGTTTATTATTTTCTGTTGCGCACATTCAGTTTTCACCTGCCCGGAGTAGCATCTTGTTACTGAGTAACGGTAATTGTTCGAGAATATCGAGAGAACACAACGAGAATATTATTTATCTACAGAGACTATAAATCTACCAGGTAATTGTAAAATTGCGACTTTATAATGTGTGCAAAGTGCAAAGAAAATTACTGCCTCAGGACGTGCAGATCGTCAAATGTAAACTAATAAAAGCACCTAATTTATATTCGAAGTTCTCGTGTAGCCTTAATTAAAATCCCTTGCTGGAAATGTATTTTCAATTCCAGTTTTCCTTTGCCTTACGATATAATGAATATTCTTTTCGTTTTTTTTTTCAGTGCAAGCAAAGTAAATAATGAAAATATAAAAAAGAAAAAGAAAAAGATCTGCACACGCTCACTCGACACCACGACACTCGGATTACCCTTCTGTACTACAGGGGCGAGGGGGGGTTACAACTAAACTTTCGCTACTTGACAGGGTCCCCATGACAAACAAGTCACCTTAGGATAATGAAACGTTGTGGAAACATTTGTAAGGACATCCGGAAGAGCAATGATGAATAAACCGTTTAAAAACGCTTTTTAATTTCTACATAGATGATAACATTTGCTAATTGCGTACCATATTCACGTTCCAGATTACGAACGCTGTTCAATGTGACGACCATCTGCATCCACGACAGCCTGGAACCGCATTGGGGACTGCTCTACTGCTGTCCGAATCCACGGTGGACCATGAAGTGCAGCTCGTGCACTGCTTAAGGATCGCACACTGCTAAATCGCCAGTTAGTTCGAAATTCCGAAGCATGTTCTTTAACCCCAGCAGTCCGCCCCCGGTAGCTGAGTGGTCAGCGCGACAGAACGTCAATCCTAAGGGCCCTGGTTCGATTCCCGGCTGGGTCGGAGATTTTTCTCCGGAACTGGGCGTTGTGTTGTCCTAATCATCATCATTTCATCCTCATCGATGCGCAAGTCACCGAAGTGGCGTCAAATCGAAAGACTTGCACTCGGCGAACGGTCTACTCGACGAGACGGGAGGCCCTAGTCACACTACATTTACATTTATTTTACCCAGTGCAGAAAGAGCACCTCTCCGTTTTCCTTTAATACTAGTGAAAAGCAGCAGCACTAATGCTGTTGTTTTGGTGAAACTGTTTTAAGAGTGAAGCCCTGCTCATCTTGTCGAGACCTACGTGGACTGCTCCGCAGCTGTAATGCACACTGATGCACGGTCGCCGTACCAGTACCGGAGCCTAACGGCAGGTCATGACACGAACAGTGCTAACAACGCAAACCTTGCTGAGGACAGTCTGAATATCATTCCTATAATACGATGCATGAATGTCCAAAGGAACTTTGCATCGTAATTCAGAGTAACACAGGCACTGTAATGTCATACTTATCCGCCGACAGCGGACAAGCGACTTTCAAGTAAAATGTCTCACATCTACGGGAATATAACGGGTGATCAAAAAGTCAGTATAAATTTGAAAACTTAATAAATCACGGAATAATATAGATAGAGAGGTAAAAATTGACACACATTCTTGGAATGACATGGGGTTTCATTAGAACAAAAAAAGTATTCCTAGACGTGTGAAAGATCTCTTGCGAGAATATGATGAGCGTGTGCTCAGCCGCTACTTTCGTCATGCTTGGCCTCCCAGGTCCCCAGACCTCAGTCCGTCCGATTATTGGCTTTGGGGCTACCTGAAGTTGCAAGTGTATCGTGATCGACCGACATCTCTAAGGATGTTGAAAGACAACATCCGACGCCAATGCCTCACCATAACTCTGGACATGCTTTACAGTGCTGTTCACAATATTATTCCTCGACTACAGCTATTGTTGAGGAATGATGGTGGACATATTGAGCATTTCCTGTAAAGAACATCATCTTTGCTTTGTCTTACTTTGTTATGCTAATTAATGCTATTCTGATCAGATGAAGCGCCATCTGTCGGACATTTTTGAACGTTTGTATTTTTTTTTTTTTTTTTTGTGGTTCTAATAAAATCCCATGTCTTTCCAAGCATGTGTGTCAATTTGTATCTCTCCATCTACATTATTCCTTGATTTATTCAGTTTTCAAATTTATACCGACTTTTTGGTCACCCAGTACATAATGGATATACGAGTATAGTTGTAGACGCATGGTTGACGATATATGGAATTTTGGGTCTGGCCGTGAGTCGTGCAGGGGTAGCCAAATGGTAAGGCGGCCGCTCGCAATAAGCGGGAAATACGGGTTCGAGTGCCAGTGCGGCAGAAATTTTCACTATCGTCAGTCCATTCCACAGCTGATGATTGTCCGTATTTACAGTTGTCAATACATTTAATGTCATTCCTATAAAGTTCGGTAACCATATGGTAAACATTTTTCCGTCTACACTGGGCCAAGTAGCGAAAGCTTAATTATAATCGCCACTTGCTGCCTGGCGACTACTCTAACATAAATCGCTGATGTCTCGCCCGACCTGCGCCAAAAATGCTGCTTTTTCTAAACGCTTAGTCATCTGGAGCTCCCACTTCTGTCGCTTTATTTCTGGCCAAGCCCGGTCTACACCATAAATTTGAACGAAATCGCCGAGCAGGCGCGATCTTCTTGTTGTTGACGGTGCCAGCTTACCCCCACCACTAAATAATATCATTTCACTGATCCTTGGTGGCTGTATTTCGAGACTCAAGCATTCTGTAGCAGTTTTCGTGGAATAATTTCTGCTGTTGTCCGCTCAATTTGTCCACCTCAGTAGCTAAGCAGTCAGCATGGCTGACTGCCATCAGGAGGACCCGGACATGATTCCCGGTACTGCCGTGGAATTTTCCTTGGTGAGAGGACTGGAATGTGGTGCACTCAGCCTTGTGATGCCAACTGAGGACAGTGGTTAGCACAGTGGACTTGCTTTCAGTCAAACCCGTGTCCGGCCATCCTGATTTGGGTTTTCCGTGATTTCCCTAAATCACTTGAAGCAAATGCCGGGATGGTTCCTCTGGAAGATCATGGCCAACTTTCTTCCCCATCCTCCCCCAATCCGATGGGACCGATGACTTCACTGTTTGGTCCCCTCCCCCAAATTAACCAACAACCATCCAGTTGAGGGGCTACGCGATTGAGGAGTAGCCGCTCCAGGTCACGAAAACTTACAACGACCGGGAGAGCTAAGTGCAGACCCCACGATGCTCCTGTGACACCATTGGCGGAGGGTGCCACGGTCGTCTATCGCTACCGATGCACCCTCCAAGGCCTGTAGACGGAGTTGCCGTTCAGTTTCACTGTTTCCATTTTCTTATTGAAAAGTATGTGAGGAGGCAGTTAACAGGTGCAGTTCCGCAGTTTCTGGAATCGGATGAAGACCAACTTTCTTTTTTGCAACAAAAACTATAAAAATCGTGGTTTTATAGACCACGCACAGCTAGAAACTGTGGCTTTTATGTGGCGTTGCGAAAGCTAAAATTATAAATATTTAAAATGTTTACAGTAACGAATACAATAAAACTACAAAGATAGGAAGATTGGTGCGTCTGCGGATCGTATTTACAAGCCAACTATTCGTTGGTTTGTCATAGCAGACAGAATTTTCATCTTATAAATTAAGAGTGTTTGTGCCCAAATTTTATTCCTGCGTGAAATCCACTTTCGGATAACACATTTGGGTTTCGTTTTCCTTGTACACTTGGCTCACCTCTAATGCTGTAACTTTTACTATAACACTAATACCCGTCCATATCATGTCACAACAGAAGACATGGCGACTGAGGAGGAGTAAAACAAATACCGCTCGGGACACTTTTTATCTATCCGTCCGAAGGAAATTGGCGGACACGGATGTCTTTCTTCAGGGCTCCAAAAATATGGAATTCACATGGGGAGAGATCAGGACTGTATGGAGAATATGTAAGGGCTTCCCAGCGAAACTTCTGCAACGTAGTCGAAAGAACTTTGGCAACATGTGGCCGGGCTCACCATTACTTTTGAAATGATAGCCAGTTTACTTACTTTTTTCAATCTTTCTCGTTTTCATTTAACTGCATTCACTTTTTTTTTACACATTGCGCAAATATTGTATAACGACTTGATATCTGTCCTACGGGTTTCTCGCTCGAAACATCAATACCGTAAAATATCCAGGAGTAACCTCCCCCAGTGAATAAAATGCATAAAACATATTTTAGCAAAAGCAGGTTGAAGGCCGAGATTCATTGACAGGATCTTATGCAACTCTAATGCACCCACGAAACAAGTGGCTTGCAAAACATTTGCAGGACCAATTCTTGAGAACTGATCATCAGTCTGGAATGCATACTTGGTTGGGACACTGGAAGAGTGAGGGAAGGTCCAACTAAGAGCGGCACGTTTCGTCACGGGACTATTAAGGAGCGACAGCGTTTTAGAGATGCTCGATAAACTCCATGAGAAGCGTGCGCACCACGGAGAGTTTTACTGTTGTAGTTCCGAGACCGTGTATTCCAACAAGAATTGGAGAACATATGACTTGCTTGCACGGAAGTCTTGCGATATGACAACGACGAGAAAATCAGGGAAATTAGAGCTCTTGCGAAGGTTTACAAACAATCATTCTTCTCGAGCTTCGTTCACAAATGAAACAGAGAAGGGAAGAAAAAGTAGTGGTACCGAAAGTACCTTCAGCCGCACACCATAGTGTGGTTTGTAGAGCATATATGTACATAAGACACTCAATATCTGACAAATAAAAATTATTTCGGTTTTACGATACCCAAACAAATCACAAGTTTACACTGTTCTTCAATCACAAGGGAAATACTTATATATGAAAAGCTGTTTTAATGAAAATGTTTCAACAGTGAGAAAGTCAGCTCTATTGAGATAAAACAGTTTTAAAAAAAGGAGAACTTTGTGATGTACCGTCTTCTAAATATTAAATCATGCATTTGCATGGATATCTTTGCTAGAGTATATAAATAACAAATTTTTCGGAATGTTTGGACAACACTTCTCCCAGTCTTTCAGTTCCAAGCAGTTCTGTCAAATTTACCTTACGACTTCTGTGAAAAACATCCGATTTATGAATATTGTTTGGCTATTAATGAATTAAACTATCGTTTCTTGGTCCTTAATGCTAATACTAACATACCAGACAAAAAATTTCCCACCGCCAGTAAATAACACGTTAAAACTATGTGTATACCGTGTATAGCCTTCATAAACGGTATCAATTTTCCGAGTAAAACTGTCCACAAGTTTATTACTGTATGCCACAATCAGCTGAAGCCACACATTGGTCATTAAAAACAGTAGAGCTACCAATTTTCGAGGATGTCGGTTGCTACGTTTCAGCCACCGTTCCAAACAGCCCAAGACATTTTCTGTCGGAATAAGAGCAGGTGGTTTAACGGGGCACTCGAGGCGGGAGGTGGGGGAGGTACCTGGTTTCGTCAAACAACCGACTGGGACATACAGCCACTTCACAGCCATTCCATGATTTAGATCAGCGATAGAGTGTCACATGGCCACCTCGTACCAGTTCTACGACGTCGTTCCAGTGTGTGAGGTAACGGGCGATTGTGGCGCCCTGGAAATATTATATGTTCGGAATTGGGGCGGCCGCACAGGACGCTCGTCAAAGCCGGGGCCCGGCAGAAAACACGTGGTGGCAAACGTTAGCCGGACGAGAGGGGTAGCCCCAGCGCATGGTCCAGCCGCGTGGCTGGGAATTCCGCTGTGACGGGGACGGTGCTTTGTGTCGATGAACGAGACTAGTATGCCGAGTGTGGCAAAGACGGCGGACTTCGTGAAACTATCATGGCATTTCACAGTTCGTATAGGTATTAATAATAGCCAGATGAATCATGATACCTCAAAAAGAAACATGTACTTTACCATTATTTGCTCGACGATTCCGATAGTGTAATCAGGTTTTCAATATCTTTATTAGTTTAAAGTTTAGTATCTGGCGGTAAATTATATTAGTAACACCCAGCAACGAATTTCCAAAATTTAAACGCTTCATCCGATTTCGTCGAACAACGTGTCTTCAGAAAGCTATTAGTGTTAACCTAAATTAGTATGAATTACAGGCATGTAACTTGAGTAGTAGATGAGTTATTGGAGGTCAAAGTGGTCGATTACTATAGATCGCGCAGGCCATAGGTACTCCACAGTTACACGAAAAAACGGTAGCAGCATGCTTATAAATATATTTATTCATATATGTCTTTGTTTATATCCGATATATGCTATTCATGAAGAAACTGGTCAATTATTTACTGTGTTTTAGAAAGCACGGAGACATTAGGCTCCTGGCCTACATTTTGCTTTTTTTCTTTTGATGTATGTTTATTTAATTGTTTATGTATTTAATTATTTGTGTTGCCGGCCGAAGTGGATGAGCGGTTCTAGGCGCTAGTCTGGAACCGCGCGACCGCTACGGTCGCAGGTTCGAATCCTGCCTCGGGCATGGATGTGTGTGTTGTCCTTAGGTCAGTTAGGTTTAAGTAGTTCTAAGTTCGAGAGGACTGATGACCTCAGAAGTTAAGTCCCATAGTGCTCAGAGCCATTTGAACCAATCATGTGTGTTAGAGAGTGTTTATGGTCCAGCCGTAGGAATATTTATTTAATTTCAAGTATTTAAACGTAAATCCAGTATTTCGAGTATGTTTCATTATGTTTTTGAGAGTACGTTGGATTGAAGACATGGCCCGTGCGCTCTAGCCAATCACAGCACTCGTGAATGGACAGACTGTACGGAAGTGGGGAGGAGCATCGTTTCCGGAGAGGATGGGCGAGTTCAAGAGAGGACGGCACAGGACACGGAGCGCCCGCGACGCTACGGCGTGACGGACGGACAGTCGGCGGAAAGACTTGGACAGTGGAGCAGTTTGCGCGTGGTCGCGGCAGTTGGAAAAACTTCGGAGTGCCGGCTTGTGCACTTGTGAGATTTCCGTGGCTTCTGCAGTGAAGGCGTAGTGTGCGTTTAGAAGCGAGCTATGTTGTTGCTCATAACTAATTACGTGCAGTAGAAATCTACTGTTTCCTTGTTATCCAACTTGTATTTTATTTAATTGCTGGATCATCGACAACAATAAGTGTTTTGCAGAAATATACTACATTCTCAAAAGTACTCCTACTATCGCACTCATCATTTAAAGTCGTTAAGATAGTACCTGCAGATTTTATTTAATTGGAATCTTTCATTTATAAAATTCGCAATTGCCGAGTGATAGAAACCTTCGACTATTCGATTTATGTGTGTATTCTTATCGTGTACTGTAGATTCAGCAGTATTTGGCTTGTAATGCGGCAACTACGTATCTCAGCCCCTAGACAACGAAACCAGCCAAAACTTTTAATATTTCAATGCTGAGTCGGAGGGTGCGTAGTCGTTTTGAAAGCCCGCAAGTGCGAGCAGTCTTTCAAGAGGTTGAGTCATGTATGGTCTGCCGAGTTCTTATTCGGACAACCTGAAAGGCGGAGGATCGCAACGGAACATCACTTTTACTATTTAGTGCAGGTGTGAGTGACATAACATTATGTTAACTTTCCATCTAATGTGAACAGACACTGACCGGCCAAAACATTACTACTACCTGCTTAATAACTTGTTTGTCCATCTTTGGAACGCAGTACGTCACCGATTTTGCGTATCGTGGATTCCACATTTTGTTGCCAGGTTTCTGCAGGCATGTCGCACCGTATGCCCACGGACAATTCATGTAATTTCCTTAAACAGCGGGCCGTTGATTTATGTACGCGCCTGATGGCGATCCAAATGGGATCCATTGGGTTCACATCAAGCGAATTTCGTGGCCAAGACATCAACGTGAATATACTACCATGCTCCTCAAACTACTGTAGCAAGATTCTGGCTTTGAGACACGCACAATTATCCTGCTGGAAGATGACATCGCCCGCGGGGAAGACTCAAACATGAAGGGGTGCCGGTTGTTCACAGCTGTCAGCGTGTCTTCGAGTACTACCGCAGGTCGCATCCGAGCGCAGCAGAATGTCTCACATTGCGTAATACTGTTCCCAGCAGCCTGCGAATTTGGCGTGGTGCACATTTCAAACCGCCGTTCGGGTCGATGACGGAGGTTGTGGAGACGACCATCGACCTAGTGCAGCAAGCACGCGATCCCTCCGACGAGACGACACGTTTCCATTGATGCACAGTCATATCTTGACGATCCCGTAACTGATGATGTCGTTGGGCCATCATGTGAACACGTTGAGGGCGTCAACAATGTACGATGAACGGTGTGCTCCGAAACACTCATGCGCGCACCAGCATTGTGCTCTTTCGGCAGAGATTCCACAAATCGCCAGCTATTCTGCTTCACAGAGACGGGCAAGTCCCCAAATCTCACGTTTCGTGAAGAGTCGTGGACGTCCAACCACTTATCCCCCAGTGGTAGTTTCACTGTCGTTCTACCACTTTCCATAGATGCTCACTACAGTAGCACGTGAACATTCGACTAGCTACGCTGTTTTCGAGATACCCGTTCACAGGCTCTGACTAATAATAATAAGCCTATCACGTTTGTCAAAGTCGCTTATGTCAGTAGATTTCCCCATTTGCACCCCAGGTCGTCGTTAGAATAATTCCCCATCCGTCTTTGATCCACTTATATACACTACTGGCCATAAAATTCCTACACCAAGAAGAAATGCAGATGATAAACGGGTATTCATTGGACAAATACATTATACTAGAAATTACATATGATCACATTTTCACGCAATTTGGGTGCATAGATCCTGAGAAATCAGTACCCAAACAACCACCTCTGGCCGTAATAACGACCTTCATACGCCTGCCCAGGCTTGGATGGCGTGTACAGGTACAGCTGCTCATGCAGCTTCAACACGATACCACAGTTCATCAAGAGTAGTGACTGGCGTATTGTCACCAGCCACTTGCTCGGCCACCATTGACCAGACGTTTTCAATTGGTGAGTGATCTGGAGAATGTGCTAGCCAGGGCAGCAGTCGAACATTTTCTGTATCCAGAAAGGCCTGTACAGGACCTGCAACATGCGGTCGTGCATTATCCTGCTGAAATTTTGGGTTTCGCAGGGATCGAATGAAGGGTAGAGCCACGGGTCGTAACACATTTGCCATTCGTGCACCCAGGTTCGTCGTTGAGTACACCATCGCAGGCGCTCCTGTCTGTGATGCAGCGTCAAGGGTAAACGCAACCATGGTCTCCGAGCTGATAGTCCATGCTGCTGCAAAGGTCGTCGAACTGTTCGTGCAGATGTTGTTGTCCAGTAAACGTCCCCATCTGTTGACTCAGGGATCGAGACGTGGTTGCACGATCTGCTAGTGATACGAGGCTGTTGGGATCCAGCACGGCGTTCCGTATTACCCTCCTGAACCCACCGACTCCATATTCTGCTAACAGACATTGGATCTCGACCAATGCGAGCAGCAATATCGCGATAAGATAAACCGCAAACGTGATAGGCTACAATCCGACCTTTATCAAAGTCGGAAACGTGATGGTACGCATTTCTCCTCCTTACACGAGACATCACAACAACGTTTCACCAGGCAACGCCGGTCAACTGCTGTTTGTGTATGAGAAATCGGTTGGAAACTTTCCTCATGCCAGCACGTTGTAGGTGTCGCCACCGGCGCCAACCTTGTGTGAATGCTCTGAAAAGCTTATCATTTGCATATCACAGCATCTTCTTCCTGTCGGTTAAATTTAGCGTCTGTAGCACGTCATCTTCGTAGTGTAGCAATTTTAATGGCCAGTAGTGTACGTTCCTTGCTGTGTCACGTTCCCGCAACGCCACCAGGTGACATCCAAACTTGTGGTGGGCAGTGGTTGCAATGTTTTGGCCTATCAGTGCATTTGGTGCTGACATTCGACTCCGTTCCATGATGATCCATTGATGCCCAGTTTTCGATCTGTTTTCGACCTTCTTACACTGCACTGAATCGTCCCATGTTCTTATGTTTACTTAATCTTTATTTTATTACTTGCTTTGTTTTCGTGACATCTTGCGCAAATTGACAAGGACTTGATATTTTTATTTCTGGTGTTTTTCCACATGAGAGATTTAACATGATGTGCGGAACGGATTCTTACTTTGCACAGAATGGTCAGAGACTTTTCACCGCACATCAGAGAGTTTTCACAGTACACAATTTTCAACATAGCCTTTTACCTCGAGACTACTCTACTTCTTATACCTTTGCAGCTTTTATAGATTATTTAAAAATAAATTGTGTGATAGATGGTCAAACCAGCTATCAACAGCATGTATGACTTCTCTGTCGTCAAGACGACCATCCTTCAGTGGTTAAAACGCGTAGCTGCCGTTAGGCAACCTCAACTTGGAACAAGTGTGAAGATGCAGTGTCCTGCTGCAAAAGGGTACATTTGGTACACAGTTTTTCGTCTTATTTCCCTCCTTCCGCTGAATAAGTAGGCTGGCTAGTAATATTCGCATGTAATATGGCCGTAGGATAGGTATTCTAACAACAGAGCACTGACGCCACGAATTTTTGGTCGTTTTGCGGGTGCGGGACTTCTTCGATCGCGAGGATCACTGTAGCAACATTCTGACAACTGTTCTTTGGATTTCGGTTTATACATGTGAAGCCAAGTTTCAGCCTCAGTCAACGTCCAAGCTAAAAAGTTCATAGTACAATATACTGTTTCGGCATCCTCTTCACTGAAAGCTGCCCAATTTGTAGGATATTGTTTACTGATACTCAAGAATCAGCATCTTGACAGCATCGCTTGTTGTTGGATCTGCTGGTGTTGTGGATCGCCCACTGAGCTGTTCAGTTTCACCAGAACAATACCCAGTTTTCAAACGACAGGCCCAGATTTTGACCCATCCGTAAGAACACGTTTCTCCCCCAGTATTTTGAAATCTCAATTTGAATGTCCTTTACAGAAATTTCCTGAAGAAACGGAAACTTCATTCGGCAGCGTAACTCCACAGACATGAAACTCGGTAATGCCTCTGCTGTTTCATGTTTTACCTGAAATTAAAACGAGTGTAAGAATAGGAAACATGACTTGAGAATTCTCAAATGCAGCAGCAACCCCGCACAAAAACTGATAATGAAGAAAACTATCAAATACAAAAAGCCATAATTGAAGGAGAACAACTAATAAATGAATACACAGTTTTCTGCAATGGAAGTCTGCTCTCTGCACTCAAAGAAATATCAGACAACATAAACCCATAAACATCCCAAACCCTGCTTCCAAACACACATCCACACACACACACACACACACACACACACACACACACACACACAGTCTTCCACATAGTATTAGTTAATGGTACGCATAACCGCAACATGCCCCCGAAAATTTTCGAAGTAAATAAGTGTTCTAGAATAAGTTCTATATGGTTTCAGATGACATACTGTGAAACAAAACAACTGCATTAAATAACATGAAATCCAGGAAATCGACAGCATGTGATAACAAGGTATATATACAAAATTCTGTCTGTTCTTCAGATATATAAATACTGTCTTAAAAATACAAATTTATGTATGTATAAGAAGTAAAAATCATTTTCCTGTTTTATAGAAGCTTATTAAAAACACTTATGAGCTTAAATTTCAGCGGAACATATCTGTGAACTAAAAACAAAAATAAAGACAATTGTGTTTTGCTCAAAGCGGGCCCTCTCCAAAAACAAATATATTTGTCAGTAAACACGGACAGAAGAGCTTCAATCTCAAGATGAGTGCTCTACAACATTGGCCCTTTACTTAGCTTCCATTTATCGCGAATCTCTCGCACAGCGCAAAGTCGCAAGCGACCGAAAAAAAGCGCAAGTGACTCCTTACGACCAATATCTTTAACACCGGTTTGCTGTAGAATCTTTGATCATCTTCTCAGTTCGAATACAATAAATTTCCTTGAGACGGAATAGCCTATGTTCACATATCAACACTTTTTTAGAAAGCATCGTTCTTGCGAAACCCAGCTTGCTCTTTACTTACATAAGATCCTGCGAACCGTGGCTGAAGAGCGACAGATGGATTCCATATTCCGAGGTTCCCATAAAGCATTTGACACGGCGCAACGCTGCCGACTGTTAACGAAAGCACAAGCACACGGAATAGGGTCCCCAGGTATGTGAGTATATTGTCCTCCACGGCGAGTGTTCGTCAGAGACCGCTGTTATTTTGTACACAGGCTGTTCCGAAATTCCTGTTATAAACTTTTCGGGCTTGTAGAGGGAAGTGAGTAGATTATATTTCGAACTGAATCCTATGTTCGGTAACTTAACTTTTCCGTGCTGCAACATTTGAAAAATGTTGGTAACGCGATAACTTTACAAGTAATTGATTTGAGTGAGTCAATACATCGCCTGTTTTACCGTTCTATTCATTAATAGCCAAAAATTGCTCGTGTACTTGTTCACAGGTTCTCTTCAACATGTTGCAGTACGGCGTCTTGCAATTTGGATGTGCGACGCCTTCTTGGAGCACGTCTGCTGACGGTGAAGGTACTGTTTCCCGAAGTCGTTGCGTAATTGTGGCGAAAAGACTATGCGATGGAGTCAGACGTTGTGGATAACTATCTTGATAAAGGCGACGGGCAGCTCTTCCACTACCGGAGCTTCGCCGATCAGAAGGATAATGTCGGTGTATTCTGCAAGCGTGTACTCAGCCATATTTTTCAACACAGACACGTGACTGAGGCTCAAACCAGATCAGAGAAGTAGGACGGACGTCAAATGACAACAGCCTATCCGACGTGATCAACCCTCATCATGATACCCTGATGCATAGCTACGTAGCATACTTGCATTCAAACTGCTCGTCAAATGACAACAGCCTATCCGACGTGATCAACCCTCATCATGATACCCTGATGCATAGCTACGTAGCATACTTGCATTCAAACTGCTGTTGCACGGAAATGGTACGTTTCCGGACATGGATTCCTGTTCAAAACATTATGTACTCACTCCCCTCCACAAGTTCTAGAAGTTTGGAACGGGAATTTTCGAACACCCTGATACGTAACTGGTCTGGTGCACAGGGTAAGCAGCAGTCCACACCTGTTCTTTGATGATGCTGTGATGAATGGGAAGATGTCGTAGTACTGAGGGAGGATAAAAGATGACTTAGACAAAATTTCTAGTTGGCGTGATGTACGGTAGCTTGTTCTAAATGCAGAAAAATGTAAGTTAAGATAGGTAGGGAAAACAAACCCATCATGTTCGAGTACAGCTAATAGTAGTATGCTGCTTGACACTGTTACATATATAAGATATAAAATGAAATGATCGTATGGCATTGTTGGCCGGGAGGTCCCATTCGGGTTCGGCCGCCAAGCATGTTACCAAACAGCTAAGCAGGCGAACACATAGATAAGATATCTAGGCATAACGTTCAAAATCAATATGAAATGGAATGTGCATGTAAGGATTGTAGCCCGCATCTCGTGGTCGTGCGGTAGCGTTCTCGCTTCCCACGCCCGGGTTCCCGGGTTCGATTCCCGGCGGGGTCAGGGATTTTCTCTGCCTCGTGATGGCTGGGTGTTGTGTGCTGTCCTTAGGTTAGTTAGGTTTAAGTAGTTCTAAGTTCTCGGGGACTGATGACCATAGATGTTAAGTCCCATAGTGCTCAGAGTCATTTGAACCATTTGTAAGGATTGTAGTATAGAAGGCAAAGGGTTTATTGGGAGAATTTTACGATAATATTGTTCATGTGTAAAGGAGAGAGCATATAGGACGCTAGTGTGACCTATTCTTGAGTACTGCACGAGTGTTTGGGGTCCGCTCCAGGTCGGATTAAAGGAAGACATCGAAGCTATTCAGAGTTTGTTACCGGTAGGTTCGAACAACGCGCAAGTATTACGGAGATGATTCGGAAACTCAAATGTGAATCATTGGAGGGAAGGCGACGTTCTTTTTGAGGAGCACTATTGAGAAAATTTAGAGAACCGGTATTTGAGACTGACTGCAGAGAGATTCTACTGCCGAAAACGTACATTTCGCATAAAGACCATGGAGATAAGGTTAGAGAGATTAGGGCTCGTACGGAGGCATATAGATAGTCGTTTTTTCTTCGCTTTTTTGCGAGTGGAACAGCAAAGGAAATGACTGGTGACGGTATGGGGTACCCTTGGCCACGTGTAGTACGGTGGCTTTCGGAGTATGCATATACACTACTTGGCCATTAAAATTGCTACACCAAGAAGAAATGCAGATGATAAACGGGTATTCATTGGACAAATACATTATACTAGAAACTACATATGATTACATTCTTACGCAATTTGGGTGCATAGATCCTGAGAAATCAGTACCCAGAACAACCACCTCTGGCCGTAATAACGGTCTTGATACGCCTGAGCATTGAGTCAAACAGAGCTTGGGTGGCGTGTACAGGTACAGCTACCCGTGCAGCTTCAACACGATACCACAGTTCATCAAGAGTAGTGACTGGCGAATTGTTGGAGAGAGATTTGGAGAAAGTGTTGGCTAGGGCAGCAGTCGAACATTTTCTGCATCCAGATAGGCCCGTACAGGACGTGCAACATGCGGCCGTGCATTATCCTGCTCAAATGTAGGGTTTCACAGGGATCGAATGAAGGGTAGAGCCACGGGTCGTAACACATATGAAACGCAACGTCCACCGTTCAAAGTGCCGTCAATGCGAACTAGAGGTGACTGAGACGTCTAACCAGTGGCACCCCACACTATCACGCCGGGTGATTCGCCAGTATGGCGATGACGAATACACGCTTCCAATGTGTCGCCAAACACGGATGCGACCGTCATGATGCTGTAAACAGAACCTGGATTCATCCGAAAAAATGACGTTTTGCCATTCGTGCACCCAGGCTCGTCGTTGAGTACACCATCGCAGGCGCTCCTGTCTGTGATGCAGCGTCAAGGGTAACCGCAGCCGTGGTCTCCGAGCTGATAGTCCATGCTGCTGCAAACGTCGTCCAACTGTTCGTGCAGATGGTTGTTGTCTTGCAAAGGTCCCCACCTGTTGACTCAGGGATCGAGATGTGGCTGCACGATCCGTTACAGCCAAGCGGATAAGATGTCTGTCATCTCGACTGCTGGTGATACGAGGATGTTGGGATCCAGCACGGCGTTCCGTATTACCCTCCTGAACCCACCGATTCCATATTCTGCTAACAGTCATTGGATCTCGACCAACGCGAGCAGCAATGTCGCGATACGATAAACCGCAATCGCGATAGGCTACAATGCGACCTTTATCAAAGTCGGAAACGTGATGGTACGCATTTCTCCTCCTTATACGAGGCATCGCAACAACGTTTCACCAGGCAACGCCGGTCAACTGCTGTTTGTGTGCAAGATCGGTTGGAAACTTTCCTCATGTCAGCACGTTGTAGGTGTCGCCACCGGCGCCAACCTTGTGTGAATGCTCTGAAAAGCTAATCATTTGCATATTACAGCATCTTGTTCCCGTCTGTTAAATTTCGCGTCTGTAGCACATAATCTTCGTGGTGTAGCAATTTTAATGGTCGGTAGTGTAGATATTGATGTAGAGGAACGTAATGAAACAGCGATGACGGTGATGTGAAGCTTAAGGGGCAAGACACCCACGTATAACAACTAGTACCTGAGCACGATGAAGTTAGAACTTTTTATGTAAGTAAGAAAATGAAGTCGAAAACATTCCGGGATCCTCAGGAGCCAATCAAAAGGAAGTGGTCTAAAACCTATCCAAAATGAGCATGAAAAGAAATGGTACAGGAAGTGTCTAATGGCAGAACGAAGAAAGAAGAAGAATCCACCTGACAAGAAGAGGGAATGAGAGATGATATTATTGCAAAGCACCAACGATGATTTTGTGTTTTCTGAAGTCGATGAAGACGGGAGGAGGTGGACTGTCTTATAACGTCTTATTTCAATACTGACTGAGAGATTATTACGAAGAAAACATATTCTACCTATATTTCATAAAGTTTTATAACGCATGACAACTTTCCAGTTCTAAGGTAATTTTCTGGTCTTACACACAGAAGTGTCACTACTGCTTTCTGGCATACTAATAAAAATGTATGTACAAACGGTAAAGAAATTAAGCGGTAGTTCTTATTGCATTGAAAATTCACACTGTATAACGAAGAAACTACACGGCAGTGCCAAATAATGCAATGTGATCTTAGAGTAGACGAACTACATATATAGAATGAATCATAATTAGCAGTGAAAACTGATACGAGTGAAAGTAAGAATAATATGTGGTATTCACCAATGGATGTAATGTGGTTACCTCAAGAACTAGGCATTTTAGCTTCTCCGTACATATATTCGCTAGTGAAATTCGTAATAAATAATCCATTACAATTTGAGGAGAACAGTCATGTCCATTCCTACGACTCTAGTATGGAAGATGACATTCAGTACCCATTATAAAAGCTGTCAGTGGCTCAGAAAGAAATTCAATATGCAACTACAAAAATCTTTGATCTTTTGCCCAATGTCTTAAAGGTAGCAAACTTTGATATCTGACATAAAATCATTTCTCCTGCACAACACCTTCTACTCCACTGAGGAATTTCTACTGAAAAACTGGAAGACAGTTTAAAAAAATAAAAGAATAAAAAACAATGTTTTTAAGTGTAGTTGCAAGAATAGCTCTAATATAATAATATGTTCATTAATGTTAATACGAATCATGTACACACCCTGTAAACTGACTCGTTCCATAATATTTTCATAAATTAATCGCTGAAATGATCTATCGAAAATGTAGTTAACTAACTAAGCATACTGTGCTGTAGTAGAAGCAGGAGTCCACATTGCGAAAGGGTGGCTATGAGCAGCCACTGCTGCGCAGGATTAGCCGAGCGGTCTAGGGCGCTGCAGTCATGGGCTGTGCGGCTCTTCCCGGCGGAGGTTCGAGTCCTCCCTCGGGCATGGATGTGTGTGTTTGTCCTTAGAATAATTTAAGTTAAGTAGTGTGTAAGCTTACAGTTAAGTCTCATAAGATTTCACACACACACACACACACACACAGCAGCCACTGATGGTTCAGATGGCTCTGAGCACTATGGGACTTAACTTCTGATGGCATCAGTCCCCTAGAACTTAGAACTACTTAAACGTAACTAACCTAAGGACATCACACACATCCATGCCCGAGGCAGGATTCGAACCTGCGACCATAGCGGTCGCGTGGTTCCAGACTGAAGCGCCCAGAACCGCTCGGCCACACTGGCCGGCCGCAGCCACTGACTTAAGTGTCAAATATAAGACTTGTTAGTAAAATTGTGTATGAGATATAAACTGTTCAGTAACGTCTCCATCTAACTGAGCTCAGAATTTAACCATGGAACATAGTTTATGCATGCATGATGGGAAACCGGCCCATTTTGTTGCCGATGTAAGACAGCATCTGACTCGCCAATGCAGTCCAAGACGGATATATCGAGCAGGGCCTGTAACTCTGCTTCCAAGATCAATCATCGGGATTTTCCTATCGGGGAACATCTCAGAAGATTATAGCACACCCGATACAGCTGATGAACTACAACAGCGAATTGTGCAATCTTGTTAGGATTGACGAGATGTTCCGGGGGTGTTCGAAATGACTTTTAACTTATTCAGAGACGAACGTATCCGAATGCGAGGACGATACATGAAGGCCCTCCGATTAACAGGTTCGAGTGAACAGTTAATCGTAACATGGAAAGTTATAAAGTAACATTGTATTTCTTACTAAAGTAGCCCATGGATGAAACTTGACAACATTTTACATTCCAAATAAGTCTGAATTAAGTAGAATAATATTTCATACTGAAGTCAGTAGGACTCCTAAGCACAAATTCTCAATTTTCTCGAAAAAGGCTCGTTTACGGACCCATGTTTACTCCAGCGTTTTAACTTCTATTACCCGCAGCAATTTTCACTGTTAACTATGACGCGCCCTCTACATATCTGTAACTGTCACTCCGTTAAGACATTACTACCATAGCTTCATACAAAAAGTAACAGTAATGGCAATGTTTGTAAGAATTCTTCGGGTACTTTATCAAACTTTTTAAAAAACTCACTACTTTCTGTCACTCGCTCACGGGGCCCTAGATTGCTTGGCAGAACTCTATGGTGTTCTCTTGCCTGTCTCAAGGCTGCCGAAATGTCTTGTGATGTAGGACGAAGGGTGCGGCGATGTTGGGGGACGATTTGTGGGGAAGGGAAGCTGGGAGAATCCTCGGTCTCGCAAGTACGCCGCGTGCTTTCACTTCTTATGACAACCCAGAAGCGAAAGCACCACGTGGCACGGCAAAACACTGTTTGAAAGTAACACGCAAGGAACACCTGCGAAGTTGTAAACCCCTTGCGTGCACAAATTATTTTCTTTTATGATACAAGAAAATCCTATTAGCCCAAATACAATTGTGTGACGTGACGGTAAGACATTTGTTGTCTTAACTACAAAATATAAAACACAATGTAGCACAGAAAACAACTCATACAAACAAGCGAACAATCATCAGAGGCAATGACTTTGAAAAGTACATTATTCTGACTGTATCATTACAATGAAATGCATAAAACCGTACATATTATACACTGGAGCGCCAAAGAAACTGGTAAAAGCATGTATATTCACATATAGAAATATGTAAATGGGCAGAATGCGGCACTGCGGTCGGCAACGCCTATATAAGACAACAAGTGTTGAAACGTCCCCTTTGAACAATTATACATGACTGTCCTTAAACTGACACACAATATTTTTAGCGCAACGCAATCTGACTTTCAAAAATCCCTACAAAAGAATGGCCCTGACTAACATTAACCTATACCTTTCACAAATCACTTACCTCACAAAAATCTTCGTTACTCGAACTACTGCAATACAGCGAGCGCCACTACTGCCAGCTAAACAAAAGATTCAAACTACTGATAGGCATAGTTAGCAAATGAAAAATTTTAATAGAGAACAAACAATGTATTTACCTTAATAGTGTTGAGAAATCATTATATACATAGCAGTTCATGACATCCAGTCTTACAAATTTCAAAACTCCGCCATTTCTCTCCCTACATCCACCACTGCTGGCGGCTCACCTCCAACTGCGCCACGCTACGCGCTGTTAACATCCAGCTGCCCAACACTACAATGGCAGACAACAATGCAAACTAGCCACAGACTGCACACAGCACAGCCAGTGATTTTCATACAGAGCGCTACGTGGCGTTACCATCAAAAAAACCTAAACAGCCTACTTATATTGCCCCCATTTTCCCCACAAAAAATTTTACAAATTATTTTGGGCACTGGCCAATACATATTTGTTAAGAACTTTTCACAATTACAAAAACAATGAACTCAAATGCACACACTTATTGATACAATGTTGGTCAAAAGCTAAAATTTTCTCAGAGTCCATAAAGACAGTCCTGATCATTCATCACAGTAAAATTGCAGTGTTTTTTTTCTCAAAGTCTGAGCAGTAAAAGAGAATGCACACGGAAGTAGTGGATTTCCGTGCAGTCTTGAAGAAGTAGTGTTGTCCTTCCAACGGAAAGACAGTGCTGACTCTTGACATTCAGACAGCTAATGGGCCACAACAGAGCAAACCCACAGCAGAGTCAGTCGAAGTTGAAGAATATTGGTAGGTAGGTCATCACAGAGCGGACCCACTGTAGTCCTGGTAGAGTGTATGGTATTGGTGGGCCACCAGAGGTGCAGACCCACTGCAGTCCTTGTAGAAATAATGGTATTGGTGGGCCATCAAAGATGCAGACCCACTGTAGTCCTTGTAGAGACGGCCAGCAGCCATCTGTTGCGACTGTGCAGGTGCACAATCACCATCGAAGAGTCTTGCGGACATTATAGCAAGTCTATAACCACCACTTGTGCACTTAGAACCAGCAATACTGTTATCCAGTCCCTTGCTGAATTATTAACACACGTGCAAACACTAACAGTCCCTACTTCTCACATATTGTCCATATACTATGACCAACAGAAATGTAACTTACAAGTTACTTAATTTGATGAACTGGTGTCAATTACAATTTTATAACATAAGAATACAATAACAAAGGTACAAAATACATCATTAAAGAACATAACAATACAGATAACATTTGTAGTAATACAAAAGAATCGAAATAACATATACATCAGTGTTACAGGAATTATGACGTAAGTACATACATAAAATGTCAGATTAACTTTCTAAACATCAACTCACACGTGAGCATTAAAACAAAACAGAATTAATAATGTCTAAACATCTTTACAAAGTAAATAACATAGTATTTGAAAAATTCTACAACATAAATCTTATTAGCTAAACACTTAAAGACAGGAAAAAGACAAATACACAAGGATACATAAACACATAGAGAGATAACACAAAAGGAAAGGACAGGGTTTGTTTTACTGCAATATTTTGCATGGAGATCTCCCTTCGTGCATCATTATTACCAAAAAGTCCTATCTAAGCCTACTTTCTGTATTCTATTCATCCTCTTTCAAAATCCTTTTTTGGCCAAACCATTTTCTTACAGCTTCTCAATGCATTTCTTCCAATTCATCATAACTCGTTCTCTTATATAGCCTACCCCATCTTAAGCTAACTTAAATCTACTGAGCTCAGATGCATAAACTAAGGGACAAGGGAATGCAGCAACACAAAACAATTAATACAAACAACAATGAAAAAAATGCAAATTGGCAAAGCTAGCTACAGTAAATCTAAATTACCAAGCAAATGCAACATTACAACTAATATGAGCCAATGTGCAGCAACAAGAAAAATAAATCAGTAGTAAAACTGGCTTAACAGAGTAATAAAAGGTGAAATTTAGTAGCAGTATGCCTGGCAAACAGCAGCAGCAAATGCAATAACTTATATCTAAAAATGTCAAAGCTCAAGCAAAAAAAATATTACAGTAAAAACGGCCATGTTTAATAGCTATGTCACATCTTAACACTAGAGTGATGCATCACAAAAACTTACTCTGCAAGAAAGTTACCAAGTAATCAAAAAAATTATTTATGCAATTCCTGTGAAGGGAAATGTCTATTTGTGCTCTCTTTTCTAAGAAAGTATATCATAAACGTAATCTTTACTGGGTCTGTAGACAGAAAATAGTGATATTAGTACATCTATTAAATTTTATAATAACCAATGCTGCAGTGCAGCTAGAAACTAGATATTAAAGAAAATGAGCAAATATGTACAAAGGAAGGCATGAAACATCATTCATTAGCCATATGGCATTTCATAAGGTAGTAAAAAAAATCTCTCAACTAGAAAGACAGTAGTCATAATTAGGTGTATAGACATAAAAATATTTCTCGTCATTTCATTAGGCATTTCAGTAAATATCATAAATTAAGAGCTCCACAGTGTTATCATATGTTTTCAAGTTTGAGCGTGTCATATTTGCGATGCTTTCTACAAAGGAATGTCAATAGTGAGGATAATGGCCCCTTTTTCTTCTCCACCTGTGCCTCTGAAAGGCACACACTAATGGCTTTTTTCCAGGCGACTGTCGCGCAGCTGGGTGCCCACGACTCATTACGTGAAGGTGGTCACTTAGCTTTCTTACTGAAATATTTACGACACCAATTTGCATTACAGTGACAGTCTCATATTGCATTGCAAATATGTAGAAACAAAATCCTATAAATATAACAGTGTTCAAAAAGTTTTCGTCGGCATTGTGATACATTCGCACATTTACACACATTTCATAACTCTTAAAGTACGATTCTTGGTTTCCAACATCCTTTTCCACAAATCAGAGTCCCTAAACAGTACTCATTATTCATATACGTATTCGTCGACACTTCTTCGGTATTTCATCAAAATAAATACGTAGCGTAATCAAATTCCTCATTTACGGTAGCATCATCTTATCATAAACATACCTCAACAGCATAATACACATTGTCGTCGTAAAAATAACACCATAACACCTCAGTCAAATCTCAAAAACGTCGTAGCTTTCTGCAATAATGTCAAAACCTTAAAAAAATTCTCTGCTCATTTCAATAGTGTCATCTACCTCAAACGTACTTTAAAATCATGCTCCCTTACCAAATACATCATTCAAAGCTCTCATAGTATCACAATGGTTCCGAAAAAATATGAACAGTTCACAAAGTACAGACAAAATACAATTTCATAGGTGTGAAGTTACCCAACTGTGTAATTGCGTAAACATGTGTCACTGATGTAGTAAAAAAAATGTTTGTCTCTCAGTTAAATGATCAGATAGCTGTGTAATTTGTGTGTTAGAGAAATATGGTACCGATGTGTAAAGTTGTATAAGCAAATACCGTATTAGCTAGGTACACAAAGTAAGTGTGTACCCCACTGATGATTAATGTAATTATACCCTCAGGTGTTACAGATTACAGCAATGGAATGAAATGTATCACAGAAAACTTTCTTTGTAACTGAGAAATCTTGAAAAATAAATGGTTTAAGTACAAAATTAATCACTCAAATGCATGTCCTGTAGTGCTAAATGTGCATCTTGCTGTAAGATAATCTCTGTGGAAGTGTCGTAGTTATTGTCCTCCGAAAGCTACGTTCCATAGAAGCAAATGTACTTACCTCATGATAAACAAAAGTGAAATGCTTTGCGTATAGACATCTTAGTTATTACGCTTATTACCATGATGAAGAAAGTACTGTGCTGTAACGTATTGTTGTGCTATGGAAAAGGCAGTCTCATTGTAGCTATACCACAAAAGTTACTACTGAAACATGTTTTACTTTCCAGAATAATACAGAAAAACTGTGCAGATATAAAACAGAAACACTGCAAAAGCAACATTGTAAATTGTACTCATTAGTAGCATCGTGATAAAATCTTGTAGCTGTCACATAAACTAACCACTGTGTCATCTGGTATCTCACAGAAGGTACTTTAAATCCGGAATGTATTTTCAAGTAAACCAAAATGTTGCATTAAAATCTCATTAGCAGTACCAGTATATGTTCTAAGTATGTAAGCCTGATAGTCGTTATGTAATCATGCAACTAACAAGCAAGAATGTACAAATAACAATACTGTGTCGTTTGCTCACTATAACAATGCATTCGTAATTTCTGTTTAAATAAGTTCTCTTGGTTCTTGGCTGGATAGTTAACTTCAAACATTGTTGCATGTTAACAGTTTCTAAGTGTGACATAGAGTACTAGTAACGTGAAGTGAAAAGTTTTATGGCAAAGACAAAGTTAAAAAGCAGATTGTTTCTCAATAAACGGTTTTACATGTGAAATGTGGTGCAATCTTTTACCCTTTCAACTTGAACGCAACTATCATGCGTTATACTGGAATTTTTCTCAAGGTTAGCGTCTATGTTATTTTCCTCAAGCCAAGCCGGCGCACGTGGCTGCCTGCGCTGCGAGTCATTGTCTGTTTCTTTGTTGGCACACGTCGTTATTGGGATTTGGAGGTCTAACTTCTACAAATTCACCTTGTCAAGAGGGCCCTGCCCTGTTTGAATCCCGCCAGTTCTGATGAAATTCAGGTCTGTCGTTATGATTATATCGTCTGTCGTCATGTCGGTAGTTCCTGTAGTTTCTTTCTTGTCCGTTAAGTGGTGGAGAATATCTCCCTGAATAATCACTGCACGGTGGACCATTGCGTCTCAAGTTATTCTGTCTCCCGTGATAATAATAGTTCTGGTTGCCATATTGTCTGTTTCTATGATTGTCTCTGTCATATTCATTACTATGGAAATGCGATCTTTCTCTGTAATTATTACTACTCTACCAACGGTTGTCATATGGGTGGTGTCTGTTTTGGTCACGATTTATGTTGTAAGAATAGCCTTGCCGTGTCCATTTATTATTTCTGTCATTGCGGAATTGTGACGGATGTGACCTGTAATTGTTGTGCTCCTGTTTTCACGTTCGGCGATTGTCAGTGTCAATTTCCAATTCTTGTAACAATCCGTGAAAAGCTTCAATGTCGTCTTTGCAACGTCCTGCCAAAATAATATGTCGTAAATGTTCAGGTAGTTTGATTAAGCAAATGCGGATGAGTTCTGAGGGGCTGTATGGGATTGACAGGTACTGATTCTTGTGCAACATGTGTTCAAAATATTTCACAAGAATGGAAAGTTCAGATTGTTCGAAATGTTTCATAATTATGATGCTATGTTTTACTCGGTCTTGTGTAGCTTGAGACCAATATACTGAGAGGAAGGCATGGTAAAATTCTCCTTCACTGTGACAATCGTGAATGACCGATCGCATTCTTACAGCTGGTTCATTCTGTAAATAGCCACGCATAAATTGTAATCTGTGCTCTAATGACCAGTTGGGAGGAAAACAATGAGAGAATTGATGGAGCCACGCTTGTGGATGAATGTCGTTGCCCGAATTCTTAAATGTTTTGAATTTACGTGTAGTAATGAACAGCTTATAGTCAAAATCATCGTGTCGGCGAATAGCATATTGGTTATTGTTACTTCGTGTCAGCGGTTCCATCTCAAAATTCGGTGCACCTTGCCAATTTCTTTCATAATTTCCGAAATGCGCTGTGCTATTATTTTGTGGCTTTTCCGTATTTCTAAGTCTCTCTTCCAGTGTTGGAGCGCGAGTGTCCTCTGAAATACGTAATTCTTGTATTACCTGTGTCAGCTGATCTTGTACTTCCGGGATTTCTCTTTGGTGTTGCGTATTAATTTCATTCTGACTTTGTTTGAATTTCCTAATTTGTTCGCACTTTTCTGTCGTCATTAAAGACTACCGGTTTTGTGTCATTCAGATTATCATCTACCTTCGTAGATAAATTATTTAGCTGATCCGAAAGTTCAACTACTTTCTCTGATAATGAACTAATTTCCTCCATGTGTCTTTCTGAACTAATTTTCAGAGTATCTACTGTGTCCTTTAAGTTTTCCTGAGTTTTTGCAAGTTGTGTAACCGAATCGGTAGATGCAACTGAGTCAATTTTAGCTTGCAAGGCCTCATGATTTTCATGAACAATAGTTTGCAGTTCTTTTATGGCTGCTTCGTGATTCTGTAATGCATTTTCATGCCGCGAAAAAATAGGTTGAAAATGCTCACAAATTTGTGTTTTTACGTCATTACAGACTTTTTGACATTTCGATTCAATGTTATGTAACTCAGAAGTTAAATCTTCACGTGTTTGTTCAAGCGTGGTGTCTAACTTCCGAAGATTTTGTTCCATTGTGTCTAACTTTTGAAGATTTTGTTCCATTATGTCTAACTTTTGAAGCTTTTGCTGTGTTTGTCCCATTTGTTGTATTAACTGCAATAATAATGTATTAGTGTCTGGAATCTGATCCTCTATGCTTTTCGGCAGTGCATTTGCACTGGCAACATTCACATTTTGACAAGCAGAAAATGTGTCTTGGCGTATTTGAGAAAACGGTGAGGACCCAAAACCTGAATCTACAGTATTTGCGAGATTGTGTCCTGTCATTTCGGATTCCTGAGGCGAGCTATTGCCGACCGATCGATCGATAATGCTTCCCTGTTCACTAATTGTTTCACTGTCTACGCCATTATTTGCCGCCCGCTCCATTTCCCTATGCACAATTACCAAATTACTACTTTGAATATTAGTTAATTCATTACATAGTGGCGCTAACACACTGCTTTCGTCTTCACTGTCATTTCTGAGTTTACTTTGGAGCCTAGTATTACGTTTTTCACACGCCATTATTGTCACAATATTTCACACGACAACACAGAAAAGCACAATTTGAAGAGCAAAATAAGAAAACACATTAACATAGCACTGAAAATATTATCTAGTCAATTGCAAGCGCAGCTGCGAAATACTTGGTGCAAGTCTACATGCATGCCACAACAACAATGAAAGACTGCAACTACAAAAGAGATTCTCTCTACAATTACGTGCAAGCAATAAACAATAGCTACACTAATTACACAAACTACAAGAAAAAAATCAGAAGATTCCAGTGAGGTATCCTCGGCTAAGGGTCGACATATGAAGCATCCCCTTAAAAAAAATTATACATGACTGTCCTTAAACTGACACACAATATTTTTAGCGCAACGCAATCTGACTTTCAAAAATCCCTACAAAAGAATGGCCCTGACTAACATTAACCTATACCTTTCACAAATCACTTACCTCACAAAAATCTTCAATACTCGAACTACTGCAATACAGCGAGCGCCACTACTGCCAGCTAAATAAAAGATTCAAACTACGGAAGGCACTAACTACTGATAGGCATAGTTAGCAAATGAAAAATTTTAATAGAGAACAAGCAATGTATTTACCTTAGTAGTGTTGAAGAATCATAATATACATAGCGGTTCATGACAACCAGTCTTACAAATTTCAAAACTCCGCCATTTCTCTCCCCACATCCACCACTGCTGGCGGCTCACCTCCAACTGCGCCACGCTACGCGCTGTTAACATCCAGCTGCCCAACACTACAATGGCAGACAACAATGCAAACTAGCCACAGACTGCACACAGCACAGCCAGTGATTTTCATACAGAGCGCTACATGGCGTTACCAATAAAAAAACCTAAACAGCCTATTTACAGTGTCTGGCACAGTTGTTAGATCGGCTACTGCTGAGTTTCAACGTTGTGTTATAGTCGGCGCACGAGCAAAGGGACACGGCATCTTCGAGGTAGCGATAAAGTGGGGATTTTCCCGTGCGACCATTTAACGAGTGTACCGTGAGTATCAGGAATCCGGTAAAACATCAAATCTCCGACATCGCTACGAGCGTAAAAAGATCCTGCAAGAACAGGACCAATGACGACTGAATAGAATCGTTCGACGTGACAGAAGTGCAACCCTTTCGCAAACTGCTGCAAATTTCAATGCTCAGACACCAACAAGTGTCAGTATGTTCACCATTCAACGAAACCTCTGTAATGGTGTGGGGCGTGTGCAGTTGGAGTGATATGGGATCCCTGATACGACTTTGGCAGGTGACACGTACGTAAGCATCCTGTCTAATCACCTGCGTCCATTCATGTCCGTTGTGCATTCCGACAGACTTGGAGAATTCCAGCAGGACAAAGCGACACCCCACACATCCAGAACTGCTACAGAGTGGCTCCAGGAACACTCTTCTGTGTTTAAACCTTGTAATGTGCTATTCAGAAGAGATCTCCACCCCCTCGTACTCTTACCGATTTACGGACAGCCCTGTAGGATTCACGGTGTCAGTTCCCTCCAGCACTACTTCAGACATTAGTCGAGTCCATGCTACGTCGTGTTGCGGTACTTCTGTGTGCTCGCGGGAGCCCTACACGATATCAGGGAGGTATACCTGTTCTTTGGCTCTTCAGTGTAAAAGTGGACGTCTTTTTGTATGTATATATGTTGCACATTTCCTCCTAAACGACTCGATCGCTTTCAACCAAACTTCATACACATATATTGCCTGGAAAGAAACACTGTGGACGGTGAGAATGACCTACCCCTCAAAGGGGGGGGGGGGGAGGGGAGAGGTGAACAGGAAGCCTAGCTCACCACGTGCAGATAGCCAGACTATAATCATCAAGTATTGGAAAATGAGAGCAGTTAGTGGCTTCCAACAAACTTTACACATAATTTCAAAACCTTTAGGAGTCTTCTTCTCACTAACACCTCCAAAAAAATGATGAAAGGAAAAAAAATTTATCGCCTGCTACAATTTCGCCGTTCATGCTGTACAACTGCTGCATCAGGCAAGACCTTTTAATTTACAACTTCTTCTTTACTAAGATCTCTACTTGCAACACAGTTCCCAAACAGTATTCAAACGCATCACTGAATGTACCTGCAAAAATCTATGATTGTACAACACATAGTTCAGGAGATATGACGTCGTAAACATTGAGCTGCGTGGGTACGAAACTTCAGGGCGAAATTCGCTGGAGATATACATACGTGAAATATGCGCACAAATACAGCGTGGTCGCAAACAGACCAAATAGCTCGTAGGGATGTTGCATGGAAAGCTGTGATGAGAATTAATTGTTAAGAAAAAATTCGATACGTTGCGCCGTTTCCGAGCTATTTATCATTGAAGTTGGCCTTCCATGTCGTTGTGCATGCAAAGTCAATTAGCCTGCCAGAGACACTGTCGCCAAAAGTGTTCGTAGTTTGCTTTCCTCAAACAGAACAAATGTAGCTATTGCTCGCCTACCTTAAATTTATCACTTTCGAAATAGGCAAATTTTAACTGGTATTGAGCATCTGAACAAGTGGTAACTCACAGACCCACAAATGTCTGTGCATTACCTCATTTTAACGTGTGCAAGTGCTTGAATTTGCTCGCGCAATGTCCTGATTGGCTAATTTCAATGCTAAATAACTCGGAAACTGCACAACGTTCATTAGCAGTTATTACGCAGCATAACCTCCCTTGCAAAACCCTTACAAGAATTTCAAACTGTTTGTGACTACCCTGTCTATCTGAAATATACGTGACATATGGGCATACAGCCAAAGCTGCGGGTAAATTTCTCCTAAGCTCCTGAATCGATTTCAGTCAATCTGGTACACATATTGGCAACGACCTTGCCACAATGGTAACACAGGTTCCCACCAGATCACCGAAATTAAGCGGTGTCGGCTTGGCTAGCTTTTAGATGGGTGTCCGTCCGGGTCTGCGAGTGCTTTTGCCAAGTGGGATGCACTCAACCCTCGTGAGGCTGATTGAGAAGCTACCTGATTGATAAGTGGCAGCTCCGGTCATGAAGCTAACAACAGGTGGGAGACTGGTGTGCTGACCACATGCCCCTCCATATCTGCATCCAGTGACGCCTATCGGTTTAAGATGATGTGGCGGTCGGTCCGTACCATTGGGCCTTCCGAGGCCTCTTCAGATGGAGTTTCGCTTAGGTGCACATATTACTATTTGCTGAAAAACATAGTGGAGGTAAGAACCAGCAGCTTTCTATTGGAATGGTGGTGATAACATGGAGAGAGATTGGGGGAGGGGAGGGGAGAGAGATGGAAAGACAGAAGGGGAAGGAAGAGAGGGACAGGATGTGAGTAGAAAACAGATGAGGGCAGAAGGAGAGAGAGGAGGAGGGGGAGGAGGAGAGGAGGAGGAAGAGAAGATAGAGAGAGGGGGAGGAAGAAATAGACAGAGAAAGGGGAAGAGATGGACAGGGAGAGAGGGGAAGAAGACATGGACAGAGGAAGGAAAACATGAGGAGATGGACAGAGAGAGGGGATGGTGGAGATGGACAGACAGATGAGGAAGGAGACTTTCAGGGGATGAGCAGAAGGTGAGGAGGGAGAAGGAGCAGAAAGAGGGGAAGATGAGATTGACAGAAGGGCAAGCAACAGGTGGACAGACGTTGGGACAGCCACTGGACACATAGGGGGAGAAAGAGATGAACATAGGGAGGGTGAGGGGAAGAGGAACAGGGGTAGGGGCGGTGGAGAGGGCAGAAGGATGGGAAGAAGGATGTGGACAGGGAGAGGAGACAGAGGAAATGGACAGAAAGTGTGGCTTAGAGGAATGGAAACAAAGAGGGGGGAGGAGGCGAAGATCAGGGAGATGGGGGAGGAGATGGACAGGTAGATAGGTGAGTACAAGGTAGAGGGGTAGGATGAGATGGACAGAGGGGTGAGAATGATGGAGGGGGAGCAGTTGGAATGAGAGAGGAGGAGGAGGAGGAGTAGGAATGAGGGAGGGTGGTGGCGTAGATGTATAGAGAGAAGGGCAAGAGGAGATGGACGGGGATATGGTGAGTGGAGGAGGTGAACAGAGAGTGGGGGGGGGGGGGGGGGCGAGGAGGAGGAGGAGATGTACAGAGAGAGACAGAAGGATTAATGGACTTGCACTTAGTCTCTGCTAAAAGTAACAATTTTTCTCGTGACCTCTTAGTTGTGAAACGGTGGCGTGGAATCTGTTTCTGTATCGCCTATTATCATGTGCCTTTGATACTGCAGTACAAATCCGCTCCCATCGTCCATTCCGTTTTTGCTTTATCGGCTACGCAAATCATTGCACGATAGTGGTAGCTTGGTGGAAAGTAGATACTGCAGCTTTTTTGTCCGTTGGTTTGGGCGTTCATTGCTGTTCGCCCAATGTTCTGCTTGTTGCTACATTTTCTGAATGAAAACTTCAGACGTTTGTCGTGGAGCATACGTTGCTCGTATGTTCAGTATTCAGAATGCCTTGACGTCACAAGGAACGGTTATCGTAACTGAAGTTGTGCGCTGTTACTGCGTTACTAACCACAGATTGAAAGCGTGCAGGTTGATCGCTGTAATTGTACTTCCTGAGAGGCTATAACTATACGTGATACGGACCGCCGAAATGATGTCATAGCTTCCCGCGGGCGACTCTCTACAAATTTCCTCGCTGGCATGTTTTTTGAAATTTGGATTCCATGTAGTCGTCACAGATGGGCAGGCCGAGTGACTGCGCCGTCGCCTTGAGAAGCGTCCGGTGAATTTCGTGTAGCAAGACCGCTGCCGCCGCCGCCGCATGCGACTCCCTTACCAATCGATTCTTTTTAAAGGTGAGCTCCGCCGCAAGGGAACGTACGGTACAGACGACTGACCGCGCCGGAAGATGTAAACAGCACTCGGACCGCGCTCTGCCGTCTTCGCCAGCAACGCCGTTCTTGGAAAGAGTCTTACGGCGTACTTTGACACAGTGCTCGAATACCAAGCAAAACTCATGAAAAAGCACTCCCATTTTCATCTCTTGTGAAGGAAGGAAGGAAAGGAGGAATATTAAGGTTCAACGTCCCATCGACGAAGTCGTCGTTATAGGAGGGGCGTTCAGTAAGTATTGCAACACTTTTTTTCGGCCAGTTTCGGTTGAAAAAGTGAGGAATCTGTTGTGGGATAAAGTTCCAATAGATAGCGGCGCTAGACGTAACCTTCGAAATGGTGTCTGTAATGGAGTTTTTTGGTGGTTCAAATGGTTCAAATGGCTCTGAGCACTATGGGACGCAACATCTTAGGTCATAAGTCCCCTAGAACTTAGAACTACTTAAACCTAACTAACCTAAGGACATCACACACACCCATGCCCGAGGCAGGATTCGAACCTGCGACCGTAGCAGTCCCGCGGTTCCGGACTACAGCGCCATAACCGCTAGACCACCGCGGCCGGCATTTTTTGGTGGAAAACCAGGGCATCGCAGATATTCATAGGCGCTAGCAGAATGTGTACGGAGTTCTGGCAGTGAATTAAATACCTTTCAGCCGTCTAGTTTCCAACCTTACTTAATGTGGCAACCAGTTTCAGAGTTTTACTACGCCATCTTCAGGACCCTAACCGACGTGTGTGTAGAATCTACTTCGGTTGTGATCAAAACAGCGGCCGGCAATACTGGTATTAGTAGACTTTTGCTATGATGATCACTTCAACCATCAACAGTCGGCAGGTGATGGTTGAAGTGAACATCATAGCAAAAGTCTACTAATAGCAGTATTTTATGACCCTGTTTTGATCACAACCGACGTAGATTCTTCCTACACGTCGGCCAGGTGCCTGGAGATGGCGTAGTAAAACGCCGAAACTGGTTACTAAATAAAATAAGGTTGAAAACTAGACGGCTGAAAGGTACTTAATTTGACATCCTCTATCGGATAGCCGAGTGCCGCAACCATCTCTAAAAAGATGGATATACAGAGGAAAGCACGATGAGTTGTCATGCGCGGCGTTCGTCATCAACGCAACAAGGTCCGATCTCCTGCTTGCCGGCCCATTGAAGGATGACCTAATGGAGAATGCGCTCCGCGACAGTTGGAGAATTGATAGGATTAGTGGTAGCAATTATTTTGGTGTGAGGAATCTACGTAGATGTTGGGAGCTTATTGATGCAGCAAGACGTTCTCTCCGACGTCGACCAGTAGAGTGATACCATTTGGGCATGATACCTAAGAAGGTGGCGTAACGCCGTCGCACTGAATGGAGATTATGCTACTTTGTCTAAAACTGACATGGTGAGGTTAATGTAGGTTAATTCTTACAAAGGAGAAAACAGCAACCAGCCACTATTAATACTGCTATTTATTTATGTAAATAGCGCCGTTACCGGTTTCGAACTGGCAAGTTCATCATCAGACGGCTGTGGCGAAGTAATTTTGGTGTGTTGTTGCCCTGCGGTAGAAAAACAGTGTTAGAAGCGCCCTATGTGAAAATAACTAACCTCCAAACGATGAAATACAGCTTAGCCGGCCTGTGTGGCCGTGCGGTTTAGACGCTTCAGTCTGGAACCGCGTGACCACTACGGTCGCAGGTTCGAATCCTGCCTCGGGCATGGATGTGTGTGATGTCCTTAGGTTTAATTAGTTCTAAGTTCTAGGCGACTGATGACCTCAGAAGTTAAGTCGCATAGTGCTCAGAACAATTTTTGAAACACGGCTTAAATAAATATGTGGGGTTAAGTGGTTGTGGTACTTACGTCGAAAATTCCGCGCGATTTTGTTGCGAAGTTGCAAGATTGTATTCTTCGCATATTCCTAAATATATCCAGCCCTTACGTAACTTGTACATCACCATACTGTGCAAAGCACCACACACACACACACACACACACACACACACACACACACCAAAAATAAATTGCCACATGTGAAGTTATCACAGAGATTACAGATTTACAAACAGAGACGTTCTCTCTCAGAGACATCACAATATACAGGTTGCTTTGATTTCACAGAATGACTGTTTTTAAAGAATAACATAACTTAATGAAAATTAAAACACAAAGATAAACCTTGCATTATGAGCGTATAATATTACAAATGAAGTTGACAGATGTAGTAACCAGCTTGTGTGAATGCTATTATATGGTATTATATAAATACCTTGTATATAGCACAGTATTGTGCGTTGACGCGGAATGCTACTGTTTCTGTCTCTACATATCAGAACACCATTTGCACAGGGCCGGCCCCTGTCGCCAAGCGGTTCTAGGCGCTTCAGTCCGGAACCACGGGACTGCTACGGTCGCAGGTTCGAATCCTGTCTCGGGCATGGGTGTGTGTGATGTCCTTAGGTTAGTTAGGTTTAAGTAGTTCTAAGTTCTAGGGGACTGATGACCTAAGATGTTAGTGCCATAGTGCTCAGAGCCATTTGAACCATTTCACCCTCGGGATCGACGACGCTGTCGCTGTCGACACACTCGAGTAAAAGGCCACGCCTGAGAAATTCTTGTGATGAGCAACGTGGGTTAATGGTGCCGCATTGGCACCAAATTTCAACACAGTTTTGCCTAACGCCATCTTGGACGTGTGCGAAGGTCGTCTACTCACGTTTCACCCCATCTTTAGATGCCTCTGCGATGAGGTCAGGTCCGCGATTCCTAGCGTTAAAATCACACGGTTTTCTTGTGGGTGGCCAAGAAAAACATTTCAGACACACCGTCACCCAGAATCGACAGGAAAAGGCCTCAGGGACTGGCATAAAGGACGTCAATGAAACCAGTCATTTCCTTGGGACGTCGATTTCCACATATTAGACAGTCGAAAACGAAAGTTCACAGTGTGATGAGCAATAGGACGACGTTCTTGACAACGGTCGACACTGCTGCCACATCCTGGGCTTTTCACTCCTACTCTAAGGACATCGTGCGACTACAACCTCATCGAACGTGATCTGACCTCTTTGGAGGGTAGTGCGATCGCAATTTTTTCTCTGGTGTACAGGGTGGAGTCATTAAGGGTTGGTCAAAACCATTCGACGAAATTTGAAAGTGTTCTGATGTAACAAAGAATGCTTACACTTTTGCAGTACTCCTGTTTCATGCCCTCCTGAGGTGTGGTCACAGATGAGTGCGGCGTTTACTTATGCGCGAATAAGACGGCAAAGGGTCCCTCTAAGAGACCTCTGGTTTGGCAAAACTATCGGTGGCACCCGCTCACATTTATTGGTAATTTCAAAAATGTTCCTTGACAGAGAAAATCTGCAAAGTAGCGCTAGGCACCTGCAGGTAGGCAACCACTTGACACACATACAGTGCTAGTTGCTTGCCACAGGGTGCATAGGTGTATTTCCATGGTCGCCTCTTCAAATGGGTGAAATATGGGTTAGTGTGACCGTGACGACTTTCCCTTCGCGTGACACGTCTACTGTGGCATTGGGAAGAATTGGGGGAAATTTGCTGCCAGTGTGAATCTTAACACACCTCACATATCACATGAACTTCTGAGCTCTGGACTATTTTTCGCATGTGTCACACCTTGCTGTCTGAAGCATCGTAGAGTCCGAGAATGACGTCGCAGGGCGCCACGCTTTTGCACCGTTACTGAGAGAGATTGCCGGCAACTTTGAGTCAGATTTCAAACTTATGCATCGCAATGGGAGAGTTTCGAAAAAAGTGATACTTTAATTCTGCTGGGTAGTGCACATCTCAGAAAAGTCTCAGGGTTGTGAGTAGTTATGCAGAGGTGAAGAACTTTGGACAAGATAGGCCAATGTAGAGAGCTGCAACCGATCAGTGACCGGACTGAAGAAAGCAACAACAAATCGGTATGTGTTCCAAAAAACGTAACTGGACGATGTTGCGACGGGGCCGGGTTCCGAGGCAGGTCGTATAGCGTGTGGGAAGTCGTTGCCTGGTGACAACACGGGCCGACGAAGGAGCGAGACAGAATCTGGCCGGTCCGGTGTGGTGCGGTGCGGTGCGGTGGAAGCGAAAGAGCAGCCGGCAGCCGGGAGAAAGTGGACCGGAGCGTCGCTGCATAACCGCGCCGCGCTCCTTTTCACTCGGCTAGAAACCAGCAGGCGTCAGCGTTCGTTCACCCCGCCGCGCGCTGCCAGCAGGTGCCGCCGAGTCGCTTATCTCACGAGACTGCCACACTTGTCCAGGCCGGCCGGCACGTGAGGTAGCGCGCCGCTTCCGCACACTCCCTGTGTCTCTCTTCTGACTGGTTGGATGCGCTCCGATAACACATCCTCTCCCTTACCAAGCGGTTCGCAAGGAACCCCTTGAGCGCGACGTCACAAGAAGACGATGATGTTTACGGCATTCGACGCCTCACATATCGTCTACCGTGCAAACCAGAGTCTTGGCTTCTAATGGCAATAGGGGGCGAGACTGGAGGTACCCAACGGTGAGCTGAGCATGAAGTTAAGGAGCGTAGCTGAACTGCTTAGTCGACGAGTAACTTGCAATAGTGCCACAGGGCCAGTGGTGTTAATACAAAGCAGAGCAATGGCAACGATACACCGAGCAAACATTGCATTATATCTACAACAACAGTTGCCGAAGTTGACATTTCGTCAGAAAGGAACCCACCGAAAGTCGCAGAGTGAGAAAGAAGCGGCAGATGAAATATTAGCGTTTCTACATAATGAGTCAGTGGTGTGTGTGGTGTCGTATACGCTCGACTGTGCGGACTATGTAGATAAGGAGTACAATGATGACGATAGGTGCCTAACAAGTGAAAGTGGTACTGAAACAGGCGTCGATCCATGCAGTTCATCATCTTTATCGGACAGGGGGGGGGGGGGCACAATCTCAAAAATCCAAATGGCTCTGAACACTATGGGACTTAACATCTGAGGTCATCAGTCCCCTAGAACTTAGAACTACTTAAACCTAACTAACCTTAGGACATCACACACATCCATGCCCGAGGCAGGATTCGAACCTGCAACCGTAGCGGTCGCGCAGTTCCAGACTGAAGCGCCTAGAACCGCTCGGCCACACCGGCCGGCGCACAATCTCATCTCCCGCTAAACGTAGTAAAGGGCAGTCGTATTAAGCACAATTATGTAGATGGAAAATCATCCGCAGCATATTAAAAAAAATTATGAACAGGTTTCGAATAAGACCGTAGCAATACATCGGTGTAGTGGATAAGAAAAACTGCGAATATTCAAGGGATGACGAGGCTCGCTGTTACAAAAACTGGTGAATGCGCGTTTCGAAGATGATCTATACAATTTACAGTATATGCATGATAGTGACCTACTACGTTATGCACATCAAATTGCGCGCAACATAGATTACAGTGATTTCAAGGGAGGCATTGGGTGGCTGGATAACTTCGAACAGTGCTACAGAATTGGAAGACGTAAGATAACGAAATTTCAAACAAAGTGTCAACTTGATGACGCACAGCAAACTGCGGAATCGACCAGAAAATTTATAGATGAAACTTATCCCATCGTTCAGTAAGGACTTTGTTGTCAGCTACGACCAATCGGGATTTTACGAGGAAACGCATATGAAAGGAAATTAGAGATACAAAGAGAGTCGTATCAAGATCAGCTAACATCACGCCTTAACACATTCGTATACAGTTATGCCGAGCGTTAATCAGGATGGTAAACTGCCTGGAAAGTTATTTACTGTGCTGTAAGGAGATGGAGGTGCTTTGCCACCTACGATTCTTTCTTGTGTGCGTGATCTTGTAAGGGAATATTGACAACAAGCAAGAGTGGGAAAATGGCGTAAGAGAACTACAACCATGGTAGCTTTTGGCCAATAGCTGGTCAAGACAACTTGCTTGCTTGCTTCCTGGTCTGCGTACAAAAAATCATACTCCTTTTGAGCAACTACCCCTCCTGAGAAGTTTGTGACATTGTAATTCATACGACCTGGAACCACTGGGCAAGTTCAGCCTCTGGATGTTTGTTTTCTCCGTGCCTATAAAACATATTATCGCACCATCTGCAGCTGCACCTTCAATGATAGCCAGTTTCAGGATAAGCTCCACGACAGATTGTTTCGCATTCGGTTGCGTGCCATCACATTCCACCAGTTCTCATCACTCCGTTGTACCAATATATGATTCTATATGCATTCGTTAAGAATGGATACCTAGCTGCACGGTTTGTAGCTCCCAAGGAATTCACCTTCAATCTTGATGGTGCGAACCTTTGTGATCATTGTGTCTCGCCATTTTTCATTTGGTGGCCTTGGTGCAAGTTAATCATATGTTTTGAACTTTTCTTGCATGTCGACGATGTCAATTTTGTGAAGCGTAATTCATACACCCATAGCAGCTAGATCTCTGCGCCTCCCGGACACAGAAGGATGTTCGACAGAAGGATGCTGAACATTAGATAGCCTCATACCATAAGGAATGAGGAGGTTCTCTACGTTGTCATCGAGGAAAGGGATACAAGAAAAACGGCAACAAGAAGAAGGGACAGCATAACAGGACATATGTTAAGGCACCATGAGATGATTTGCACCATACTAGAGGCAGCTGTAGAAATTAAAAAGGATAGAGGCAGACAGAGATCAGAATACACCAATAAAACTGAAGAGGCTGGGTGCAAATGGCACTCTCAGAAAAGGAGGTTGGAGCAGAAGAGGAATTTGTGGCGGGTATGTCAGACCACTCAGAAGACTGATGACCCAAAACCAAAAACAAATAAAACATATCTCTCTTCCCCTACAGTTTTACCTTGTAGAACTCCCTCCAGTACCGTGCAAGATATTGCTTGATGTGTTAACGCATGTCCTTCGTCTTGTCAGTATTTTCCAAACATTCGTGTCTTACCGACTCCCCAGAGGACCTTTTTCTATAGAGGCGACCAAACAGCTAGGTTTGAACTTTTGTCCTCCCGAACGCGAGTCCAGTGTGCTAACCACTGCGCCATCTCGCTGGTTAAGCGTGTCTATGCTCCTCTGCTCGTGCTCCGAAACAGTGTATGATTCTCTTCCATACAGGGCTATCCTCCAGATGTATGTCTTCAGAAATTTCTTAATCGATGTTTGTTTGATAGTAATTAGCTTCTTTTAGCGAGGACTGCCATCCTAGTTGTGCTACTCTGCTTTTTATGTCCTCCTGATTCCGTGGGCCGTTCCTTATTTTGCTCCGAGGTAGCAGAATTCCTTCACTTCATCTGCCAAGCGATACCCAATTTTGATGTTAAATTTGTCGTTAAACTCTTTTCCATTGTTTTTGATTAGACTCTCAGTCCGTATTCTGTTCTCATCAACAGTTCATTCCATTTAATAGATCCTGTAATTCTTCCTCACGCTCACTCAGGGTAGCAAGAGCGAATATTATCGTTTCCGTTCATCTTGAATTTTAATTCCATTCCTTAGCTTATGGATGAAATTAAGTCAGAACTCATCACATACAGTGGAATGTCAGGTCTTAAATGGCTACACAGGATAATTGAAATGGCCTGGGAGTTGGGACAGGTTCCATCAGACTGGACAAAAGCAGTAATCACACCAATCTTTAAACATGGAAACAGAAAAGATTGTAACAACTACAGAGGTATCTCTTTAATCAGCGTTGTGGGTAAAATCTTCTCAGGTGTTGTTGAAAGGAAAGTGCGAGTATTAGTTGAGGACCAGTTGGATGAAAATCAGTGTGGGTTTAGGCCTCTTAGAGGTTGTCAGGACCAGATCTTTAGCTTACGGCAAATAATGGAGAAGTGTTATGAGTGGAACAGGGAATTGTATCTATGCTTTATAGATCTAGAAAAGGCATATGACCGGGTTCCTAGGAGGAAGTTATTGTCTGTTCTACAAGATTATGGAATAGGAGGCAAACTTTTGCAAGCAATTAAAGGTCTTTACATGGATAGTCAGGCAGCAGTTAGAGTTGACGGTAAATTGAGTTCATGGTTCAGAGTAGTTTCAGGGGTAAGACAAGGCTGCAACCTGTCTCCACCGTTGTGCATATTATTTATGGATCATATGTTGAAAACAATAGACTGGCTGGGTGAGATTAAGATATGTGAACACAAAATAAGCAGTCTTGCATATGCGGATGACTTAGTTGTGATGGCAGATTCGATTGAAAGTTTGCAAAGTAATATTTCAGAGCTAGATCAGAAATGTAAGGACTATGGTATGAAGATTAGCATCTCCAAAACGAAAGTAATGTCAGTGGGAAAGAAATATAAACGGATTGAGTGCCAAATAGGAGGAACAAAGTTAGAACAGGTGGACGGTTTCAAGTACGTAGGATGCATATTTTCACAGGATGGCAACATAGTGAAAGAACTGGAAGCGAGGTGTAGCAAAGCTAATGCAGTGAGCGCTCAGCTACGATCTACTCTCTTCTGCAAGAAGGAAGTCAGTACCAATACTAAGTTATCTATGCACCGTTCAATCTTTCGACCAACTTTATTGCATGGGAGCGAAAGCTGGGTGGATTCAGGTTACCTTATCAACAAGGTTGAGGTTACGGATATGAAAGTAGCTAGGATGATTGCAGGTACTAGTAGATGGGAACAATGGCAGGAGGGCGTCCACAATGAGGAAATCAAAGAAAAACTGGGAATGAACTCTATAGATGTAGCAGTCAGGGCGAACAGGCTTAGATGGTGGGGTCATGTTACACGCATGGGAGAAGCAAGGTTACCCAAGAGACTCATGGATTCAGCAGTAGAGGGTAGGAGGAGTCGGGGCAGACCGAGGAGAAGGTACCTGGATTCGGCTAAGAATGATTTTGAAGTAATAGGTTTAACATCAGAAGAGGCACCAATGTTAGCACTGAATAGGGGATCATGGAGGAACTGTATAAGAGGGGCTATGCTCCAGACTGAACGCTGAAAGGCATAATCAGTCTTAAATGATGATGATGATGATGATGATGATGATCCTTAGCTTATTTTGTATGTCAGTCATTACTTCTTCGTTGTATAAGGAGCAGTCAAATCAAAATAAGATAGATGCAAAAAAGTAAGTAAACTATTTGCTGTTTCAAAATGGTTCAAATGGCTCTGAGGACTATGGGACTTAATATCTGAGGTCATCAGTCCCCTAGAACTTAGAACTACTTAAACCTAACTAACATAAGGACATCACACACATCCATGCCCGAGGCAGGATTCGAACCTGCAACCGTAGCGGTCACGGGGTTCCAGACTGAAGCGCCTAGAACCGCTCGGACATTGAGGTCGGCTGTTGTTTCAAAGGTAGACGCTATAACTGTTAATATATTTGTCCCACTGTGAGGCAAGGCGGTCTTCCTTGTCGTTGCTCTAGTATTGTGTCTCCGAGACGTCTCATTTCTTGACAATAAGCGTCAGTAGTGATGGTTACACCTCGGAAAAGCAAATCGTAGTACACCACACCTTTGCTGTTTCACCAGAAGCATAACGCTATCTTCTGTTGATGTGCGCAGATCTTTTTACGGGGAGTTGCTGCTTTGTTTAGGCTCAACCATTCCTTCCTTTTCCGTATGTTAGCATAAAGATACCACTTCTCGAAACCAGTAACGACAGAGGACAGGTGTGACTCACAAGCCAATTGGTAGCGAGCAAGCAGCGCTGCACCTACGGCCATCCATAGATTTTTGTGATTTTTGCATAGAGCATGACGTATCCATACACCGGATTCTTGAACCTTCCCCACTGCATGCCAATGGCGCACGACGGTGGAATAGTCACAGTTCGTCACATTTGGCAGTTCTCAAGTACAATGGCGTGGATCACTGTGGATTCATGCGTTTAAACGATCTTCATCAAACCCCGAAGGCCTTCCTGTGAGAGTCAGTCACGTCAATACGATCCTCATTAAAACGAGGAAACCATTCTCTTGCCGTGCTCTGCCCAATGGCATTATCCCCAAACATGGCGCAAATGCTTCTGGCTTCCTCCGCTGCTGCCACCCATCTACTGAACTCATAAAGAAGAATATGTCGGAAATGTTTCGATTTCTCCCTTGGCACTCAATTTTCTAGCTTTCACAGCTCCACTCACAATCTCCAAATAACAAACTCAAACAGCAACGGTGAAATACCAATAGAAATGACGATCGACAAATAAACCCATAGCAACCGGAATACCATCATGGAATGGCAATTGAATCTCAATGTTGACAAGTTTAATGTGCTGCGAATACATAGAAAGAAAGATCCTTTATCATTTAGCTACAATATAGCAGGTCAGCAACTACAAGCAGTTAATTCCGTAAATTATCTGGGTGGACGCATTAGGAGTGATTTAAAATGGAATGATCATATAAAGTTGATCGTCGGTAAGGCAGATGCCAGACTGAGATTCATTGGAAGAATCCTAAGGAAATGCAGTTCGAAAACAAAGGAAGTAGGTTACAAAAATGGCTCTGAGCACTATGCGACTTAACTTCGAGGTCATCAGTCGCCTAGAACTTAGAACTAATTAAACCTAACTAACCTAAGGACATCACACACATCCATGCCCGAGGCAGGATTCGAACCTGCGACCGTAGCGGTCACGCGGTTCCAGACTGTAGCGCCTAGAACCGCACGGCCACACCGGCCGGCTAAGTAGGTTACAGTACACTTGTTCGCCCACTGCTAGAATACTGCTCACCGGTGTGGGATCCGTACCAGACAGGGTTGATAGAAGAGATAGAGAAGATCCAGCGGAGAACAGCGCGCTTCGTTACAGGATCATTTAGTAATCGCGAAAGCGTTACGGAGATGATAGATAAACTTCAGTGGAAGACTGTGCGAGAGAGACGCTCAGTAGCTCGGTACGGGCTTTTGCTGAAGTTTCGAGAACATACCTTCACCGAGGAGTCAAGCAGTATATTGCTCCCTCCTACGTATATCTCGCGAAGAGACCATGAGGATAAAATCAGAGAGATTAGAGCCCACACAGAGGCATACCGACAAGCCTTCTTTCCACGAACAATTCGAGACTGGAATAGAAGGGAGAACCGATAGAGGTACTCAAGGTACCCTCCGCCGCACACCGTCAGGTGGCTTGTGCAGTATGGATGTAGATGTAGATGCAAAACAGAAACGCTAAGCAATTAGACTGGCCACAAACGATGCAAAACTGCTTTCGTTTCATAATCCGAAAATGGCAGATTGTTAGCCGAAACTAGTAATGAATTTAAGTAAAGATGATTTCATGTGCGATCTTGACTTTATGGGTTTTCAATCACTACCATAACTTCAATAATTATACAACGGATCGCTTATCTCCAGGTTGACGATGTCAGTAATCAGAACTTCGTTTTTAATTGTCAGTACAGAGGTATTTTCACCTCCTGCTTCGACTGCAATACTTCAGTTGCTTCAAAAGCATTTCCTAAAAGAAGTGACACGGGAAAGATCAGTAGTGAGTTGACACGATTAGCTGAGTCACTCAGAACAACAGATGTTACTCTCTTCCATACAGGTTAGTAAAGTTGGGAATACTATCTAAAAGAGAAACGAAATACGAAAGTTTAAAACCACACGAGGAACGCCAATAAAGGTAAATACAAAGGAAATGTTCAGTATGAAAATGGATGGATACTTTCAAGCAGTTTTGTGTAGTGGACGAAAGTGTCTGTTACGTTACATGAGAACCAAATTTAGTACGTCGAATTTATGTTTTGACGATCGAAGCTGTTTTCGTCTGGAGCTTTCGATCTGCAATAGATCGATTGGTCGCAATCGGCCTCTTATTTATGAGAAGCATGGCGGGTTGTATAGAATTATATCACAACGGTCAGGAATCTTTCACAGTAGCCTCCGTTTGCCCGTGTACCGGTCGCTGCAGCCACAGCCGACTCGCGCCAGTGTGCGGCAGCTCAGGGCTTTTAAACGGCGGCCCGTCCCGTCATTCGCAGAACGCGTCGCCCGCAGACTGCGCACCCAGACACACAGCAGACGGCGGCCTTGACTGACGGCGAGTCACGTGGCCGTTGCGTGCCGCCGTCCCATTGTGACCCGGCACAGACGACGTCACTACTGCAGGCAGGTTTATCATGTCCGCGCATAACACTCGAGCTAGACGTGACGAAGTACAGCAAAACTGTCTGGACGTCCTAGAAACCAAAAAGCACAGCTTATTTATTCAAGCAGGTCTCCAAAGTAGTCACTTGTTACCGGAGAAATAGAACAGCACCATGTGATAAAAAAAAGTGTATAGGAGCTACGCTCTTTCGGCACGCTCACGAACCTAGATACGAAGCCTATAGATTTTTCCCCTTTGTCAACAAGTCGACTTTGTTTTGTATCACTTATGCGTTCCCTGTGTTCAAATGCATTTAAACGCCAGGTCGAACAATATCTATTCTCCTACGTATGATGATAAGAAAAAATCTTGGACTTCATACGTAACTCATAAAAATCTCAACTAACACGTATCCTGGCAGATTAAAACTGTGTGGTGGACCGAGACACGAACTCGGGACCTTTGCAGAGTGAAAATCTCATTCTGGTAACACGTACGTAATCAGTCTAGTGGAGACGTGTCACCAATTCTTCTAAATCGATAGCCAACAACTAAAGAATAAAGCGCTTTAAATCTAGGTGGTATTTTCAGAACGTAAATCTGGACAGAAGCGCAAAAAACCCATAATCTCTTAGAAATTTCAGAAATATGCTAACACTTGTAAACAAACACTGGCCCAGAAGCCAGTCTACTGGATTATTTCAACTCTGTGGCAGTTGTCAAGACTCCAGACGTCTTGAAATACCGTATCTCCCCTACCTGACACTATGTGGTTGCAATGAATTTAACACACACTCCAGTGGTTTGTTGGTTGGTTTGCGGAAGGAGACCAGACAGCGTGGTCATCGGTCTCATCGGATTAGGGAAGGATTGGGAATGAAGTCGGCCGTGCCCTTTCAGAGGAACCATCCCGGCATTTGCCTGGAGTGATTTAGGGAAATCACGGAAAACCTAAATCAGGATGGCCGGACGCGGGATTGAACCGTCGTCCTCCCGAATGCGAGTCCAGTGTCTAACCACTGCGCCACCCTGCTCGGTACACACTCCAGTGCTTCACCTACAATGGCTCCAAAAAGTGTTGGCACAGACACCGTTTCGCATATAATACAAAATGTGTACATACTATGTACAATATATTTTTGCTATTAACTCTGACTGAATAAAGGAAATAATTTGTATATTATTTTCCCAACGCAACAGAAATACATGTAATCAGTTACATGAGGCTTTTCTCCTGCCAAAAAAAAACACTGTACGACGTTTGTTATTGTGCTTGACAAACAGCGCCGAGCATACCAAATATGTGCAACCGTAGTTGACTAACAGTTCAGTTACTTGCTTGACGGCCAGTGTAAGGGGCATTCACTTGCCACGATGAGTCCGATGGTGAAGTAGCAGTCCGTATCGCTCCACAACAAGGCAGTTTCATTGCATTTGCAGGGTAAAACTTACCATGAGATCGCTAAAGAAATTTCTGTTAATTATACCAAAATGCGGGCAATCATAAAGAAATTTCACCAGAATGGTACAACAGTTAATAAACGCAGATCCGGACGTCCAAGAATTCTTACATGTAGTGAGCGTCGGAGGATAGTTCCTCTTGCACAAAAAGAGCCCTTTAAAAAGTGCAGGGTCGCTTGTTTCGGACATCCAGTCAACGTCAAACAAACAGGTCGGTGCTCAAAGTATTAGAAATGTTTTGAACGTAGTTGATATTCAAGGCAGACCTCCCAGAGAGAGAGAGCATTTATTTCGGAAGTTAATCGGAGGAAACACTTGCAATTCGCCAAAGATTATGTCAATAAATCGATTGACTTTTAGAATCTGGAAATTTGGGGGACCAAACTACTGAGGTCATCAGTCCCTAAACTTACCCACTACTTAATCTAACTTAAAGTAAGTTACGCTAACAACAACACACCACCCATCCCCGAGGGAGGACTCGAACCTCCGATGGGGGCAGGGAGGGGGGGGGGGGGAGCCGCGCGTACCGTGACAAGGCGCCCAAGACCGCGCGGCTGACTTTTGTAATACTGTGTTCTATTTTCTGACGAATCCAAATTCAACTTGGTTGGATGTGACGGAAATGGAAAAGTGTGGCGCAAACCAAATATAGAGCTCCAATGATAGCATAAAAGATGGGGAAGGGAGCATAATGGTTTGGGATTGCATGGTTGCTTCTGGTTTTGGTGACTCGGCAATTATTGAACGTGTCAGTGATCATCGTGAATGTATCGATCTGTTGCGAGTCCTTTTAAGTAGCAGCGAACAGAAACCCGGTCTTGATGATACCTTTTATTTTAAGCAAGACAACGACCCTAAACATACGGCTCCGAGAGCCCGGGAGTGTTATTACATACTGCTCCAAGAAGGATTTTCATTCCATCACAGAGCCTTGATCTTAAACCGACAGAGCATCATTGGACACACATGGATACAAAGGTTCGAACACATCGTTCTACAGAGAAGCGGGAGGTCCGATGATGTTAGAGGAATGGCCGAAGATCTCACCAGATATTACTCGCAACTTGGTTTACTCCATGCCAACACGTCTACAAACTTTCATCGGTGCCAACGGTATGCACACAGGCTACTAATGTTGAGCTACGTGAATTATAGAGAATTTAACTTCATTTTTGTGTAAGTGCGCCAATACTTTTTTGGTGTATCGACCATATGGTTTATCTCTGCAAAATAATATTTTTGTTGTAAGAAACCAGTTATACTCGAAGAACCTTATGTTTTCTACTGTATATTTAAATAACTATAACAGTGCCTTGGCATCACCTTTACTTGTTTGTGATGCATATATAATGGTAGGTATGCCAATACTTTGTCATGCCAATGTATTCCTCAGAGTGGAAACACCACAGTGAAGCCTCTCATAGGTGACCTTTCGTCATACTGACACATTCTATCCAGTATTATCTGCCTATCCATAATGCAAGTCAACTGACCATTTCCACGGATAATATCAGCTGTCGTAATAACCTGATCTTCATATAGTTACTTTTCTTGTAGCCTAATTCTTGAATATATAGTGCTAGTGCTACCAAGCAGTAGAGTGTAATTCATGATTAATGATTATCACGAAGTTTCTTTCATAATAGTATCGTTACCATTAAATTTTTTGTTCAAAAATGGTTCAAATGGCTCTGAGCACTATAGGACTTAACTTCTCAGGTCATAAGTCCTCTAGAACTCAGAACTACTTAAACCTAACCAACCTAAGGACAATCACACACATCCATGCCCGAGGCAGGATTCGAACCTGCGACCGAAGCGGTCGCACGGGTCCAGACTGTAGCGCCTAGAACCGCTCGGCCACTCCGGCCGGCAAATTTTTTGTCATGACTATTATTCTCACCTAGCATGTTGTATTTTCATATCGTCGATGTTTTATCGCTTTTAAATCCACTATTTCAAAAATACGTACATTAAAGAATTTTTCTGGTACTTACAGGGTGAACATTAATAAAACCGACATTCTACAGTGTCGGACTCCTAACTGAAAATGGAGGAAAAAAGGTCCCGTGAAAATGAGTCGTGGCCACGGTAGATGGCGCTGACGAATGGAAGCACCTTTGGCCATGTGCCGTGTTTTACTTGCGTGTTGCAGGCTGTGTGATTAACGTAGCACACTGTACGCAACAGAATGGTCCGGTATTCATGTCGGGAACAAGCCGAGATGGTGTTTGTTTATGGGCAAGCAGATGGAAACGGTCGAGAGGCAGCAGGGTTGTTTCAAAACAGGTATCCCCACAGATATCAACCACATCACACAACATTTCAAGCTGTAAGTAGGCTGTTTAGGTTCTCATATTGGTAACGCCACCGTCACGTAGCGCTCTGTATGAAAATCACTGGCTGTGCTGTGTGCAGTCTGTGGCTAGTTTGCATTGTTGCCTGCCATTGTAGTGTTGGGCAGTTGGCTGTGAACAGCGCGTAGCGTTGCGCAGTTGGAGATGAGCTGCCAGCAGTGGTGGATATGGGGAGTGAGATGGCGGAGTTTTGAGAGCGGATGATGTGGACAGAGACAGTACATTTGTAAGGCTGCATATCATGAACTGATATATATATATATATATATATATATATATATATATATATATATATGTATATATATATATACACTCCTGGAAATTGAAATAAGAACACCGTGAATTCATTGTCCCAGGAAGGGGAAACTTTATTGACACATTCCTGGGGTCAGATACATCACATGATCACACTGACAGACCCACAGGCACATAGACACAGGCAACAGAGCATGCACAATGTCGGCACTAGTACAGTGTATATCCACCTTTCGCAGCAATGCAGGCTGCTATTCTCCCATGGAGACGATCGTAGAGATGCTGGATGTAGTCCTGTGGAACGGCTTGCCATGCCATTTCCACCTGGCGCCTCAGTTGGACCAGCGTTCGTGCTGGACGTGCAGACAGCGTGAGACGACGCTTCATCCAGTCCCAAACATGCTCAATGGGGGACAGATCCGGAGATCTTGCTGGCCAGGGTAGTTGACTTAGACCTTCTAGAGCACGTTGGGTGGCACGGGATACATGCGGACGTGCATTGTCCTGTTGGAACAGCAAGTTCCCTTGCCGGTCTAGGAATGGTAGAACGATGGGTTCGATGACGGTTTGGATGTACCGTGCACTATTCAGTGTCCCCTCGACGATCACCAGTGGTGTACGGCCAGTGTAGGAGATCGCTCCCCACACCATGATGCCGGGTGTTGGCCCTGTGTGCCTCGGTCGTATGCAGTCCTGATTGTGGCGCTCACCTGCACGGCGCCAAACTCGCATACGACCATCATTGGCACCAAGGCAGAAGCGACTCTCATCGCTGAAGACGACACGTCTCCATTCGTCCCTCCATTCACGCCTGTCGCGACACTACTGGAGGCGGGCTGCACGATGTTGGGGCGTGAGCGGAAGACGGCCTAACGGTGTGCGGGACCGTAGCCCAGCTTCATGGGGACGGTTGCGAATGGTCCTCGCCGATAGCCCAGGAGCAACAGTGTCCCTAATTTGCTGGGAAGTGGCGGTGCGGTCTCCTACGGCACTGCGTAGGATCCTACGGTCTTGGCGTGCATCCGTGCGTCGCTGCGGTCCGGTCCCCCCAGGTCGACGGGCACGTGCACCTTCCGCCGGCCACTGGCGACAACATCGATGTACTGTGGAGACCTCACGCCCCACGTGTTGAGCAATTCGGCGGTACGTCCACCCGGCCTCCCGCATGCCCACTATACGCCCTCGCTCAAAGTCCGTCAACTGCACATACGGTTCACGTCCACGCTGTCGCGGCATGGTACCAGTGTTAAAGACTGCGATGCAGCTCCGTATGCCACGGTAAACTGGCTGACACTGACGGCGGCGGTGCACAAATGCTGCGCAGCTAGCGCCATTCGACGGCCAACACCGCGGTTCCTGGTGTGTCCGCTGTGCCGTGCGTGTGATCATTGCTTGTACAGCCCTCTCGCAGTGTCCGGAGCAAGTATGGTGGGTCTGACACACCGGTGTCAATGTGTTCTTTTTTCCATTTCCAGGAGTGTATATATATATACTTTTGAACACTATTAAGGTAAATACATTGTTTGTTCTCTATCAAAATCTTTCATTTGCTAACTATGCCTATCAGTAGTTAGTGCCTTCAATAGTTAGAATCTTTTATTTAGCTGTCAGTAGTGGCGCTCGCTGTATTGCAGTAGCTTGAGTAACGAAGATTTTTGTGAGGTAAGTGATGTGTGAAAGGCATAGGTTAATGTTAGTCAGGGCCATTCTTTTGTAGGGATTATTAAAAGTCAGATTGCGTTGCGGTAAAAATATTGTGTGTCAGTTTAAGCACAGTCACGTATAATTTTTCTAAGTGGACTTTTCAAAGCCCTTTTTTGACGTTTGTGTGATCATGCTTCCTTTCAGTCAGACGAACGTGTAGGGAGGCGGCGGACTGAGCGTACACCAGATTTGGAGCACCGAGTTCTACAGGCTGTTGAGACGAACCTCAGGATACTCTCCGGGCAAGTGGTCTGCCAACCTGATATAAGCCAAAGTACGATTATGTGTATGCTGCAATCCCATGGAGGCCACTTTGAACACCTGTTGTAACGTGGATACGAGGCAGCTCTGTACTGTGTTCCGGAACGATCTGTTGTCGTTGCACGCACACCGTCTATTTACAGACACAGTTTTACAGGACGTTTCCAGTCAGGAGTCCGTCCTTGAAGTTTCTCGGTTTTATTAATATTCACCCTGTATAAGAGAGAATGACGAGGAAGTGATTTTTATTTTCAAATGAACTCTTTAATTCACTATTTAGACTATTGGCAGTGTAGTTCACGATTTAAAATCGACCTCACACGCTTGACAATATTTTTCGAGACTTATTCAGAAAGTAAGGTCCGATTTCTTTGAAAACATACACCGCGAAAGATTTTTTTTAGAGAACTGTTTTTATTTAATTCCTTACACGTTTCTCTATTTTTCTACATGGTTTTCATATTTGTTGAAACATTTTTCATAACGTTTTACAAGCTTTTGTACCACTAAGTCATAGACGTCTGCCGCCTCTGAGGACAACCAGTCTTCAACTGTTTATTTCAGCTCGTCATCTGTTGGAAAGCGCTTGCCGCCGAGAAACTTCTTTAGGTAGCAGAACAAGTCAAATCTCTCGGTGGCAAACCTCGACTATACAGTGCATGGACGAACTGTTACCATCCAAAAGATCTGGTCAGATTTTGTGTGTGAAAGGCAGAATGGGGTCCAGCACTGTCATGGTGCAACAGAACTCCAGACGTCAGAAGGCCACGTCGCTTATTCTGTATTGCACGACGAAGTTTAGTTATAGTAGCGCAGTAAGCACCTGTTTTTATTGTTGTCTGTTGTTGCATAAACTCGACTTACAAAACTCCATGTCTATTTCGAAACACGGTCGCCATGATCTTGTATGTTTGTCTGCTCGGCCCTGACATTGACTGGTGAAGTTGTGTGACACCATTCCATTAACTGATGTTTAGACTCTCGGATCATGTGAGAAACCCATGTCTTGTCCCATGCGACGACGTTCTCTAAGATTTTATTATTTTCCTTATCACAATGGTCCAAAAATCAAGAGCACAAGCGATTCTTTCCATTTTTTTAAAATTTTTTTAAAGTATCCTGGAAACCCAACGTACACATAGTTTGCAAAATTGCAACTTTTTAAAGGCGATCTTGTGAAAAGTTGTTATTCCCACATTCTGAATACAGACCTGAAGCTGAAATTGTGATTTGTCTTCACGAATCTTTTAGTCTAGGGCTATGACAGCAATTTTTCTCCGGGGAATGATTGCTGCTGGTCCTGTTACCTGTACCGTCACTGGTAAACACTATGAGAGTCTTTTGCTCAAAAACGTCATTCCAACGGTTAAACAACATAGATGTATGGGTAGGATCGTTTTTAGGCAAGATGGCGCTACTGCGCACATTGCACAAACAGTGAAGCGGCTGCTGGAAAAGCATTTCGGAAATGCTGGAATTATGTGCTGTCGTTTTCCTACAGCGTGGCTGTCCAGATCACCTGATCTTAATCCGTGTGACTTCTGGTTGTGCGGTTATCTGAAAGATGTTGTGTTGAGTGCTCCAGTTATGAGCGTAGCTGTACATGCAGTGCGCAACGCTTTCTGAACCCGTCCCCAGAGACACTCCGATCTGTTGTGGAACATACTGTTTCTCAACTCCAACTTGTGGCAGAAAACGGTGGACAGACTATTGAATATGTCTTGCACCAGTCTCTCGACAGTTAGAAACCGATGTCGTCTTACTTTCTATGCGGTTTTTGGCTTCACGACAATTAAAACCCGATTTTTCCCATTGGCTGTGGTACGATACTGCCGTGGTGGATGGCCGTACCTAACCAACAGTGCCACAACAGTTGACTGCGGAACTTATGCAGTCATGCACGTTGAACAGCGCGGATGGTGTAACGAGCAATTCAAACCATAGATGTATTGAGATTCATCTGTCATTTGCAGCCGACACCATTTACGTCAAGACGCTTACGGTGCCATCCGTTGCTTAATCTTCCCTGACATGAAGACATTACTTCTACATATGTATGAATGCACGGTTTCGCGGCGATATGAATTAATAAAATTTTCTCGGGCTTCCAGCCGCGTCAGGTGATTAAAATCCCACGAGCTTTCGACCGAGCTCTCCCCAGTCATTGTCAAGTGGTAAGACTGACTGCTGTGTCTCCGTGGCCGCGTCGTTATATAGCCGCACTGCTGGCTGTGACGTCACTAGTGCTCTTTTCCTCGCCATATATGGCAATGTTTTCATCCCGCGTCCGTCGCGCCGGTTTTAACCTCGCGATGGTCGGGTCCCAGGCTGTGCTGAGCTGCAAACCGCCGTCCTTGTTGATGGTGTTTTCAGAGGTTTTTATTTCAATAGCTTCTTTTATGACGCTGTCCCATAATCCCTTCGTCCTCATAACGACAGATGTTTCGTCGAATAGAATTCGGTGTCCATTTTCTAAGGCGTGTTCTGCCACGGATGATTTTTCTAGGTAGGTTAGGCATAAGCATCTCTCGTGTTCCGTCCGGCGTTGCTCCACAGTGCGTACTATTTGGCCGACGTAGTAACAGTCATACTGACATGGTATCTTGTACACTCCAGGCCTTCTAAGCCCTAGATCATCCTTCACTGGCCTCATGAGCTGTCCAATTTTTGCTGTGGGCCTGAACACTGACACTGTACCACAGAAAGGCAAAAACACAAGTTTCTTGCTTTCTTCCTCGATGGTGTTCTCTTCTCTGTTGGTGTGTTTCTTGCGTGTCACACAAGATATATCCTGTGACACCTGTCCATGGCTGTGCCCGTTTTCCCGGAAGACTTTTCGAAGATGGCTTATCTCTAGTGGCAGAGTTTCTGCGTCTGAGACGACTTTAGCACGATGGACGAGGATATTCAGAACGCCGCGTTTTCGTGCCGGATGGTGGTGGCTGAGAGCGTTCAGATACCAATCTGTGTGTGTCGGTTTCCTGTAGACACTGTGGCTGAGGTGGCCATTGGTTTTCCGTCGAACGAGGACGACAAGGAAAAAGGGCAATGTACCATCTGCCTCGACTTCCATCGTAAACTTTGTAAGTAGGCTGTTTAGGTTTTTATGTTGGTAACGTCACGTAGCGCTCTGTATGAAAATCACTGACTTTGCTGTGTGCAGTCTGTGGCTGGTTTGCATTGTTAGAATTTGTTATTGTAGTGTTAGGCAGTTGGCTGTTAACAAATGGTTCAAAATGGTTCAAATGGCTCTGAGCACTATGGGACTTAACAGCTGTGGTCATCAGTCCCCTAGAACTTAGAACTACTTAAACCTAACTAACCTAAGGACATCACAAACATCCATGCCCGAGGCAGGATTCGGGACCGTAGCAGTCGCACGGTTCCGGACTGCACGCCTAGAACCTCGAGACCACCACGGCCGGCGGCTGTTAACAGCGCATAGCGTTGCGCAGTTGGAGGTGAGCCGCCAGCAGTGGTGGATGTGGGGAGTGAGATGGCGGAGTTTTGAGAGCGGATGATGTGGACGTGTGTCCATCAGAGACAGTAAATTTGTAAGACTGGATCTCATGAACTGATATATACAGGGTGATCAAAAAGTCAGTATAAATTTGAAAACTTAATAAACCACGGAAATGTAGATGAAATGTGAAATGAAGTCCCATGCTTCTTTACAGAGCGTAGGGGAACGATGCGGGAGACCCGCACCGCCTTACTAGGCAAGGTCCTAATGGAGGTGGTTTGCCGTTGCCTTCCTCCGACCGTAATGGGATGAATGATGATGATGATGAAGACGACAGAACAACACCCAGTCATCTCGAGGCAGGAAAAATCCCTGACCCCGCCGGGAATCGAACCCGGGACCCCGTGCTCGGGAAGCGAGAACGCTACCGCGAGACCACGAGGGGTGGACAATAATGTAGATAGAGAGGTAAAAATTGACACACATGCTTGAAATGACATGGGGTTTTATTAGAACAAAAAAAACATAGTTCACAAAATTTCCGACATATGGCGCTGGACAGCAAAACTGCTACCATTAAGGGCGAGAGGTACGCCGATACGTTACAGAATCGCATCATCCCCAGCTTGGCTGATAAACACCTGCTGGAACGTACGATGTTTATGCAGGATGGCACTCCACCCCATATTGCTAGACGCGTGAAAGATCTCTTGCGCGCGTCGTTTGGTGATGATCGTGTGCTCAGCCGCCACTTTCGTCATGCTTGGCCTCCTAGGTCTCCAGACCTCAGTCCGTGCGATTATTGGCTTTGGGTTTACCTGAAGTCGCAAGTGTATCGTGATCGACCGACATCTCTAGGGATGCTGAAAGACAACATCTGACGCCAATGCATCACCATAACTCCGGACATGCTTTATAGTGCTGTTCACAACATTATTCCTCGATTTCAGCTATTGTTGAGGAATGATGGTGGACATATTGAGCATTTCCTGTAAAGAACATCATCTCTGCTTTGTCTTACTTTGTTATGCTAATTATTGCTATTCTGATCAGATGAAGTGCCATCTGTCGGACATTTTTTGAACGTTTGTATTGTTTTGGTTCTAATAAAACCCCATGTCATTCCAAGCATGTGTGTCAATTTGTACCTCTCTATCTACACTATACCGTGATTTATTCAGTTTTCAAATTTATACTGACTTTTTGATCACCCGGTTTTGAACACTATTCAGGTAAATACATTGTTTGTTCTCTATCAGAATCTTTCATTTGCTTAATATGCCTATCAGTAGTTAGTGGCTTCAGTAGTTAGAATCTTTTACTTTGCTTTCAGTATTGGCGCTTGCTGTGTTGCAGTAGTTCGAGTAACGACGATTTTTGTGAGGGAAGTGATTCATGAAAGGTATAGGTTGTTGTTAGTCAGGGCCATTCTTTTGTATGGATCATTGAAAGTCAGATTGCGTTGCGCTAAAAATATTGTGTCTGGTGATGATCAGAATAAGTGAAGAGAGAAATGTCTGACTACGTTCAGTTTTGCTCAGCTGGTTAAAAATCAAATAACGTAAGGGGTTTACCAGCATAGTAATTCATTAATTTTTCTAAAGGGCACGTTTCAACTCGATGTGGCCGTGGTGGATGCTGTTCAAGTGTTCTAAGAATTCTCCCAGTTTCTCACGACCATGGGGGCCTATGTTAAAAGTGCCCATTAGCTCTATCCATAGCCAACCTTTTTATGGAAAAATTTGACGACATCGCCTTGAACATTGCTCCAGCTAAGCCAAGTTGCTTTTATCGTTACGTCGGTAGGTTTAAGTAGTTCTAAGTTCTAGGGGGCTGATGACCTCAGATGTTAAGTCCCATAGTGCTCAGAGCCATTTGAACCATCTGTTGCAGGCATTTGTGTCGGATGAGTCGCGGCTTACGTGTCCCGGCGACTGCTGCGGGGCTGTGACAGCGGGGCAAGGCCGCTCGCCGGCCGCCGTCCTCTGCAGAACCGGGGCAAGAACGAGGCCGCGTCGCCGCTGCACCGCTGCCACACACCCTGCGGCACTCCACACACCTGCTCACCGGCCACCAGCGCTTACATTCTGTGGCGGCGGCGTCCCTGCTTGCTTATTACGGGGTCCCCTCTAACGCTCTCGCTGGTCCCTACCTGTTCCCGCGACTCTTTATTTTGTGTTAGCAGAAGAGCCAACACCGTGTTACGAGTGGAGGCCGAAATGCACGCGTTTTAGCTCAAGCAGGCTAGCGTGAGGAGGGAAGGACTATACTGACGTGAGGTCTGGAACATGACAAGGAATGAGAATTCAGAAAGCGGACGTCTTTAGTTTGATACTTAACTTTAATCCATTAATGGTGAACGTCGCTCTTGACGGTACATGATTCACAACATTATCTGTTCAGAATACATTCGTAGTAATTGAATATGGTGCCTTGCTAGGTCGTAGCAAATGTCGTAGCTGAGGGCTATGCTAAACTGTCGTCTCTGCAAATGAGAGCGTATGTAGTCAGTGAACCATCGCTAGCAAACTCTGTTGTACACTGGGGCGAGTGCTAGGGAGTCTCTCTAGACTAGACCTGCCGTGTGGCGGCGCTCGGTCTGCAATCACTGATAGGGGCGGCACGCGGGTCCGACGTATACTAACGGATCGCGGCCGATTTAAAGGCTACCACCTAGCAAGTGTGGTGTCTGCCGGTGACCCACACTTTCCTCGCTTGAACACGCACCACTTCCTTAATTGCGGTCCCTCAGTACGAAGAGAACAACACCATAACTTTTTATAAATGAAAATTTCGAAACAGTACTAGCAGTTGTCTTTCAATGTTAACGGAAAACCTACTGCTGTAGTCACCAGTATACCAAGCTCTTCTACACATCCCGCCTCCCACAAGAAAAGATGCATACACACTGAAGCGCGAAAAAAAAAAAAAGGTCGGCAACGCCTATACAAGACAACAAGTGTCTGGCGCAGTTGTTAGATCGGTTACTGCTGCTACAATGGCAAGGTATCAATATTTAAGTAAGTTTGAACGTGGTGTTATAGTCGGCGCACGAGCTATGAGACACAGCATCTCCGAGGTAGCGATGAAGTGGGGATTTTCCCGTACGACAATTTCACGAGCGTACCGTGTATATCAAGAAAGCGGTAAAACATCACATCTCCGACATCGCTGCAGCCGGAAAAAGATCCTGCAACAACGGGACCATCGATATTTGAAGAGAATCGTTCAGCGTGACAGAAGTGCAACACTTCCGCAAATTGCTGCTGACTTCAATACTGGGCCATCGACAAGTGACAGCGTGCGAACCATTCCACGAAACATCATCCATATGGGATTTCGGCACCGAAGGCCCACTCGTGTAATCTTCATGAATGCAAGACGCAAATCTTCACTCCTCGCCTGGGCCCATCAACACCTGTATTGGACTGTTGATGACTGTAAGCATGTTGCCTGGTCGGACCAGTCTCGGTCCGAATTGTACCGAGCGGATGGACATGTAGGGTACGGAGACAACTTCATGAATCTATCGATCCTGCATGCCAGCAGGGTACTGTTCAAGCTGGTGTAGTCTTTGTAATGGCCTGGGGTGTGCAGTTGGAGTGATACGGGACCCCTGACCCGTCTCAATACCACTGTGAAAGGTGACACGTACGCAAGCATCCTGTCTGATCACCTGCATCCATTCATGACCACTATGCATTCCGACGGACTTCGGCAATTCCAGCAGGACGATGTGACACCCCCCCCCCCACCCCCCATGTCCAGAATTGCTACAGAGTGACTACAAGGACACACTTCTGCGTTTAAAAACTTCTGCTGCCCAGCAAGCTCCCCAGACATGAGCATTATTGAGCATATCTGGAATGCCTTGCAACGTGCTGTTCAGAGGGGATCTCCATCCCCTCGTACTTTTACGGATTTATGGACAGCCCTGCAGGATTCATGGTATCATTTCCCTCCAGCACTACTTCAGACATTCGTCAAGCCCATGCCACGTCTTGCTGCGGCATTCCTGCGTGCTCGCGGCGATCCTAAACGATATTAGGTAGGTATACCAGTTTCTTTGGCTCTTCACTGTAGATTAATGCTGTAGAGAGCCCACAAGGTTCCACTTCAACATCCAGAATTCCAACAGGAAATAGAAACCATAGACTGCACCGCAATAAACAGTGGATCTGTTCCTTCACTCTTTTAATACTCCACACCGCAATAGATAAAAATAAAAATTGAGCAAACAACAGCAATCTACAGTAACAAATGACACTACTCCAGCAGTTAAATATGTAAAAATCCCACAATTTGGGTGAATGTCTGGTAAATTAGCTAGGTTATTCAAAAACACAGAAGTAAAAGTCAGCTTCAGAACCACCACCAGCCTAAGTAGTAAAGCTTATTAACAATATAATACCGTCAGATAAACGCCTTGACACATCTGGCATTCGTAAAATTACTTGCAGCCAATGCAATAAATTCCAGACTGGCAGAGTGGTAGAAATTTAATAACTCGACTTAAAACAGATATAAACTGTTACAGACTGCAGCAATATTACAGATCAACAGTAGCAGCACACCTTATAGACGCAAATCACCCTATAAAAATCGAAGGCAAACTAAATTCTGCACAAAATCGGAAAACCAACAGAATGGATATCACGGAAGAAAAGGAAATATTCCTTCGCAACACAAAAGATGGAAATAATATCCTTCATGAAATAAGTGAACTCAAAGCTCAAAATTCTTCAGTAGCCACAAGCTAGTTCTAATGCAGTACATTTTAGATGTGCCAGTAAGACACATGCGACAAGATCCCTGTAAAATAGCGATTGTCGGTCTCATCCACACACCGAAAGCCCGCTATATTGTAATAAGTCTGTACTGTTTATATGTAGAAGCGTTTTGTCCTTGAAGTACGTCCAAATGAGTGTTAGATTAAGCAGTGCAAAAGTGTAATGTTATAAAACAGCTTCGCTATCGAAGCGACTGGAACTTTGAGGAGCTCAAATGGTAAGTGAACGATTGACATACACCGAAGAGCAAAATAAACTCGTACACCTGCCTAATATCGAATAACGCCCCCGCGAGCACAAAGAACTGCCGCAACACGACGTGGCAAGAACTTTACTAATGTCTGAAGCAATGCTGGAGGGAACTGACACGATGAATCCTGCAGGGTTGTTCATAAATACGTAAGAGTCCGAGGAGTTGGAGATCACTTCTGAAGAGCACGTTACAAGGCATCCCAGATATGCTCAATAATGTTCATGTCTGGGGAGTTTGGTGGCTACGGAAGCGTTCAAACTCTGAAGAGCATTCCTGCAGCCACTCTGTGGCGATTCTGGACGTGTATTACGTCGATTTGTCCTGCTGGAATTGCCACGTCCGTCGGAATGCACAATGGACATGAATGGATGCAGGTGATTAGACAGGATGCTCACGTATGTGTCAGCTGTCAGAGTCGTATCTAGATGTGTCAGGGGTCCCATATCACACCAACTGCACACGTCCCATACCATTACAGAGCCTCTACCAGCTTGAACAGTCCCCTGTAACATGCAGGCTCCGTGGATTCGTGAAGTTGCCTCCATACCCATACACGTCCATCCGCTCGATACAATTTGAAACGAGACTGGTCCGATCAGGCAACATGTTTCCATTCATCAACACCCCAATGTCGGTGTTGACGGGCCCAGGCGAGGAGTGAAGATTTGTGTCGTGCATTCATGGAGATTGGGCGAGTGGGCCTTCGGTGCCGAAAGCCCACATCGATGATTTTTCGTCGAATGGTTCACACGCTGACACTTGTTGATCGCCCAATATTGAAATCTGCAGCAATTTGTGGAAGTGTTGCACTTGTGTCACGTTGAATGATTCTCTTCAGTCGTCGTTGGTCCCGTTCTTGCAGGATCTTTTTCCGGCCGCAGCGATGTCGGAGATTTGATGTTTTACCGGATTCGTGATACTCACGGTACAATCGTAAAATGGTCGTATGGGAAAATCCCCACTTCATCGCTACCTCGTAGATGTTGTGTCCCATCGCTCCTGCGGCGACTATAACATCACGTTCGAACTCACTTACATCTTGATAACTTGCCATTGTAGAGGCAGTAACCGAAGTAACAACTGCGCCAGACACTTGTTGTCTTACATAGGCGTTGCCGACCGCAGCGCCATGTTCTGCCTGCTTACATGTCTCTGTATCTGAATACGCATGCTTATACGAGTTTCTTTGGCACTTCGGTGTATTAAAGGTGTATCACGCATTTATTGCACAACAGCATCTGATGCAAACCAACCTGCATCTCATACAGGCTGCGACATCAATAACAATAAAAAAAGAGGGACAGCTCCATGCCAGCACCACTGGATATCGATTTCTGGCAACCCACTGTTCCCTCCCCCCTTTCCCTCAAAGTACCGCAATAGCCAAAAACTCCAGCAGCAGAAATGTTTCTATATTAACTTAGATCAGGACATTTCATCTTTATTCATAAACCCCCTGATAATAAGCAACATACGCTTCAAACAAGTTAAAATATCTTAAATCAAATATAAAATAAATAAATGTGACCCTTAACAGAAAAGTAGAACTGGGCTGTCCAGTCACATTAACGTGACCACCTACCAGAAACCTGTGGACCGCTGCAGGAAGTGAATCAACGAAGTTCTGAAAGACACCGACAGGGATGTGAAGCCATGCCGACTCCAGTACCGTGGTCAGGTGTGCTGGGTTTCTTGATCAACGATCAATGGCGCGAACAGCACGATGGAGGTGGTCCCACAGATTCCCGATAGGGTTTAAATCCAGTGAGTTTGGTGGCCAGACGAGTGCGGCAAACTCATCCTCATACTCTTCAAACCACGCTATTAGAAATCTTGCGTTGTCCTGCTGGTGGATACCATCGTTTTGAGGAAAAGCAAATTGCATATAGGGGTGGACATGGTCCCCAAGGACAGAGGCATACTTCTTTTGATCCACAGGACCTTCCAGCTGCGGTACTGGTGCGCAAATTTCAGCCTTCGTCGCCGATGAACAGCAGTCAGCATGGGCGCATGAACGAGGCTCCTGCAGAGGAGGCCAATACGCAGCAACATTCTCTGGAAGGTCTTTGAGGATACTCTATTGGTAGCCCCTTTGTTCATCTGGGCAGTCTGTTGCTGAACAACTGCACGTCTATTCTCCCGTACACATCTCCGTAGCGACTGTTCACCCGTTTAATCTATGTTCCGTGCTGCACCACCGTTGCTTGGACATTGGATAGCACCATTTTGCTCTCCACGGTGTAGTTTAAGCACTGCGACACGCGACCAGTTTATGAACTGGAAAGCCAATGCTCATGCCCTTCTAGACGTCAGGTAAATCGCTCTGTTTCCGTAATACGACAACGACTGCATTTTTTCCGCGTCCCACTGGCACTTTTTATATACCTTGTTCAACATAACTTTGGAATACAATACTAGAGATCTCATCGACCTAGGCACTTCATGCATTATCAATTAGAGCCCATATACTGGACGGTGTTTACTACTGGCATGTTTTATGGCCGTTTCCCAGTGACGTAAACATACCGCTGCCGCAGCGGCACACGGCGAGCAGTCCAGTGTCAACAACAGCTTCATTCAGTTTGTGTTCAGCACTGCAGTAACATGCCACGTAGAGGCATACAACACTTTGACAGTCACGATAGTGGCTTTACTTTCAGCAGGTCATACAAAGCAAGATTTTGCCGATCGATTACATGTCACTCAAAGTGGTGTGTCTAAGGTGCGGAGACAGTTCAGAGAGACCGGAAATATGAACGATAGACCTTGCAGTGGTCGTCCTCGTATGACAACACCAATGCAGGATCGTTTCCTCCAACTGACGGCTCGCAGGCGCCCAACATCAACTACAATCAAAATTGGAAATGACTTCAGCCAGGGAAAAGGAATTCGTATCTCAGACCAAACAGTGTAAAATATTTCATCAGGGTGGTCTTCATTACAGAAGACCAATGAGAAGTTTTGCACCGAACGAAAGGAACCCGATGCAGTCGAGGGACCTGGGCTCTTCCACAGCAACATTAGACCATTGCAGAATGGAGTAGTTTTATGTTTGCTGACGAGACCAGGATTGGTTTGCGACCGGACAATAGACGTGTTAGGACTTGGAGAAGCGTTAGACTCACCAGGAACGCTGATACGATCAGGAAGTCCATTCATCTGCAGGTGGAAGTGTAATGTGTGCGGCAATAAGGATGATAATTCCCATCTACGCCAGTTTGACTGATGCCCGATACCTCCAAGAGGTCCTACAAACGACTGTAAGGTCCTACAGATGTCCTAGTCGATGACAATGAAAGACCGCACCGTACTGTAGCAGTGTCTCCGTATCTGTAAAGATGCAACATCTATCAAAAGCATTGGCCAGCACAGTCCACAGACATGAATGCAACTGAGCATGCACGGGACCTGTTGAAGGTGGTGGTTGTCCAACATCCGAATCGACCTGACAATCTTCAAGATCTGAGCGAAATTTCCATTGAGGAGTGGCACCTCATATCCCAAGATAACCTTGATGATCTAATTCAGAGCATGGCTCGGAAAATGGAGGAACTCATCCGCGTGCGAGAAGGCCATACTCACTCATTACTATATACTGATAATCGTCATCATGAAATAAAGATTTTCACTGTTTTTGTTTTTAAGATGTACACTTAGGAGAGAGTCTGCTTTGTTTTGTAATGATTTTTTGTAACTAACAAAAGTCGTTGTTTTCAGAAAGAAGTATGTTTATTTTGTTAATAAAGTATTATACGAACATCAGTGGGTGTACTATAAAAAGTCATTGTAGTAAACTCTCTGATACTCCAAACTTTTGTTGAGGTGTGTACCTTTCAGTGCTACTGCTACCACCTGGCGTATATGAGTGGTTATTGTAAGTTGACGTCAAACGTGGTCGTTGGTCACATTAATCTGACTGGACCGTGCAATTAACTTACCACCTCACAAATGCTCCATTATAACTAAATGTTTATTCAATTCAGAAATGGCTGAAGTTTCTTCTCGCTCTTACCCCGATTTCTGGAGAAGTTCCTGATATCCACATATTGTAATAGAGTTTGGTAAACACAGAGGGCACTTCAGTCCGTCAGTTTTCCATTCACCCTTCAAGGTATGCATATCGGAGAATTACTGGCGTAACAAAAAGATTCGTTCACTTTACGCTTTAATAGATAACAGAGTAAGTTAAAAAGTAACGACAATTTTATCGGGAAAACAACTTTGTAAATAACGCCATTTTCACGTCATTTTCTCTACATAATCTCTCTCAACTCCTATGTCATTTTTCTCCTCTTGACAATTTTTTAATCCCATCCTGGAAGTGCACACCCACTCTTACAATCTCGTCATGTGATGAAAACTTGCATTCACGCTGGTCCTAAGACAGCGTACGGAAACGGTTAAAATCACTTGGAGCTGGGTCACGACTGAATGGTCGTTACTCTAGCATTCCAAGCTAAGATTCGGGGTGTACTGGGCTGTTTACTCAATTGGATGCGGTCGAACATTACAATGATGCTTCTGAAAGCTTTTCTTTAGTCTTCGTTTTGAGTTTTTGTTTCAGATCTCGTTGTAGCTATCACTGTTCACTATTTGACCTTTTGGAGTGCGCAGAATCAACAATGGAGCTTTGGTATCCCAAAATACAGCCGTCATCAACTTTCCTGCAGGAGCTTGGTTTTTAAATTTTTTTCATGTAGCAGAAGATGGCTGTTTGCACAACAAGCTCTACCGTCTTCCTCTGTGGTCCGTACTGATGGACCCACGTCTCATCATCGACTACTAATCGACTGAGAAAGTGCTCTCTTTGCTCTTCAAAACGCCCTAAATTCGACATTTTGAAAGTTTCCTCTTTGTGTCAGATGATATGGTACCCAACGAGCACAAACTTCGCGATAGTTGAGGGATTCATGAACAACTACAAACGCTGACTCGTCACCAGTGCTCGACTAGTGTGCAATATCATCAGTTCTGGCACGACAATAATCACAAATCATTCGCTAGATGTCTCGATGCTCCTGTTCGTTTTCGAAGTGGATGACCTGCCCAAAAGCTCTTCCTCGCAGACAGGTCAATCGTAATGGATTCTCAATTGAATCAACGAGTTGCTTTACCTTTTACCACTTTTCAAATACCTCGTTGCTAACACGTGATCCTAAGAATGAGATTTTCACTCTGCAGCGGAGTGTGCGCTGATATGAAACTTCCTGGAAGATTAAAACTGTGTGCCCGACCGAGACTCGAACTCAGGACCTTTGCCTTTCGCGGGCAAGTGCTCTACCAACTGAGCTACCCAAGCACGACTCACGCCCCGTCCTCACAGCTTTACTTCTACCAGTACCTCGTCTCCTACCTTCCAAACTTAACAGGTGCTCTCCTGCGAAACTTGCACAACTAGCACTCCTGAAAAAAAGGATATTGAGGAGACATGGCTTAGCCACAGCCTGGGGGATGTTTCCATAATGAGATTTTCACTCTGCAGCGGAGTGTGCGCTGATATGAAACTTCCTGGAAGATTAAAACTGTGTGCCCGACCGAGACTCGAACTCGGTAGAGCACTTGCCCGCGAAAGGCAAAGGTCCCGAGTTCGAGTCTTGGTCTGGCACACAGTTTTAATCTGCCAGGAAGCTTCATATCAGCGCACACTCGGCTGAAGAGTGAAAATCTCATTCTTAGGATCACGTGTTAGCAACGAGGTATTTGAAAAGTGGTAAAAGGTAAAGCAACTCGTTGATTCAATTGAGAATCCATTACGATTGACCTGAAAAATATAATTTTCAGATTTCGCAACAGTTCCCAGTTTTGTAGAAACGACGAAAAAATTTATTTAAAACCTTAACTGTTAAAGGAAGAGATGGTGAAGAAAGGGATTTGATTGGCCTATAATGATTTCGATACACACTTCCTGCTGATATTGTGTCATACACAGTAATACTGTTCAACCTTTGCAACTAAACTGATTTATTGCACACACTGCATACTATGTCATCAAAAGTATCCAGACTCATACACCGAAGCGCCAAAGAAACTCGTATAGGCATGTATATTCAAATACAGAGATATGTAAACAGATTGAATACACCGCTGCTGTCGGCGACGCCTCTGTAAAAAGACGAGTGTCAGGCGCAGTTGTTAGATCGGTTACTGCTGCTGCAATGGCAGGTTATCAAGATTTAAGTGAGTTTGAACGTGGTGTTATAGTCAGCGCACAGCATCTCCGAGGTAGCGATGAAGTGGGGATTTTCCCGTGCGGCCATTTCACGAGTATGCCGTAAATATCAGTAATCCGGGAAAACATCAAATCTCCGACGTCGCTGCGACCGGAAAAAGATCCCGTACGAACGGGACCAACGACGACTGAATAGAATCGTTCAACCCGACAGAAGTGCAACCCTTCCGCAAATTGCTGGAGATTTTAGTGTTGGGCCGTCAACAAGTGTCAGCTTGAAAACCATTCAAAAAAACATAATCGAAATGGAGCCGAAGGCGTACTCGTATACCCTTGATAACTGTACGACACAAAACTTTACGCATCGCCTGGGCACGTCAACACCGAAACTGGACTGTTGATGACTGGAAATATGTTGCCTGATCGGACCAGTCTCGTTTCAAATTGTATCGTGCGGATGGATGTGCATGGGTATGGAGACAACCTCATCCATGGATCCTACATGTTAGCAGGAGACTGTTCAAGCTGGTGGAGGCTCTGTAATGGTGTGGGGCATGAGCAGTTGAAGTGATATAGGACCCCTGATACGTATAGATACGACACTGATAGGCGACGCGTATGTAAGCATACTGTCTGATCACCTGCATCCATTCATGTCCATTGTGCATTCGATGGACTTGGGCAATTCCAGCAGGACAATGCGACACCCCACACGTCCAGAATTGCTACAGAGTGGCTCCAGGAACACTCTTCAGAGTTTGAAAGCTTCCGCTGCCACCAAACTAGCCAGACATGAACAGTATTGAGCATATCTTGGATCCCTTGCAACGTGCTGTTCAGAAGAGCTCTCCACCCCCTCGTTCTCTTATGAATTTATGGACAGCCGTGCAGGATTCATGGTGTCACTTCCCTCCAGCACTACTTCAGACATTAGTCGTGTCCATGCCACATCGCTTTGCGGCACTTCTGCGTGCTGGCGGCGCCCTACACGATATTAAGTAGGTGTACTAGTTTCTTTGCCCCTTCAGTATATTAGTGGACATAAGTACGAGGTTTGTGAACCTTTCGACTATATGAGGCTTCGGCACGGCCGGTGACACTTTCAGTGAGGTGTCTGATCGTCTGTGGATTAATGACAGGCCCTGCTTCCTCAAGATTTGGAACCATAGAAGGTAGTGATGTTGTACGCCGAGGCTAGAGCGTAGTCGACGTTCCATCCCAAAGATGTTCCACTGGATTCAGTTCGATATTCTGGGCAGCCCAGCCCACTTCAGGACTATTATTTCCAGGAACCACTGCCCCACAGAAGCTCCTTCATGCCAATGAGCATTGTCGTGCCGATATAGTCACCGCCAGCGAATTGTTCTTCCTCTACCATACGCAGCAGACTGTGTTGTAAAGAGTATTTAGCGTCTTCTCAAGTGCAATAGGGGGACCGCGCCCAATCAGCGAAAAATACCCCCATACCGTAAGGCTACCCACTCTGTACTTCGGTCTACGCTCTACACGTAATGGCACAAAACGTTCTCCAGGCATTCGCCAAACCCAAATCCCCTCATCAGACTGCCACAGTGTTACCACTTCAAATAACTCGTTTCCAGCCATACACCACCCTGTGGCGCCGACCTTTTATCACGTCAAGCGTCGCTTAGCATCAACTGCAGTAATGTGGGGCTGATGAGGAGCTTTTCGGTCATTGTTCCTCATTCTTTTTAACTCAGTATACACAGTCATTGTGCTCGCTGGACTGCTGTTAGCGCTTTGGAGTCCGTGAATGGTTACTTCCGCCGATTTCAAGCGATTTTTTACAACAACCTTCCGCAATGTCGGTGGTCGCTGTCCGTCAGTGCATGAGATCTGCCTGTCTTTGTTTAGCTTTGGTTGTTCCTTCACGTTTCCACTACGCAATAACGTCGCCAAAATTCGACTTGGGCAGCTTCAGAGGGGTTGAAACGTTGTCCTTTTGTACTGGCGGGTGGCCGTCTCGTGGTATCCACCGGTCAATTCCGCATTATACATGTGTGTCAGATTTTTTATGAATTAGTGTATGTCTTCTAGAAATTGGTGTCACACAGGGTATCCCAGTAGGAACTGTAAACATCCAGGGAAATGGCAGGACATATCCTTGAAAGCAAAATCTACTAAATATGGGCTCAAAAATGCACGCCTTTGAGCTGCGAGGGCTACTTAATCTTCGACACTGTGAAAGAAATCAATCTCTTCTGCTGCAAGCTCTTTGACTTCCATGTTTTGAGAGCCGGTAGTATGGACGAAAATAAGAAAAAAGAATCCAGTAAACGTGGGCCCTTTTAAATTTATACCTTGGGAGCTATGAGTAGTATTACGAGGTGCATTCAAGTTCTAAGGCCTCCGATTTTTTTTCTAATTAACTACTCACCCGAAATCGATGAAAATGGCGTTACTTCTCGACGTAATCGCCCTGCAGACGTACACATTTTTCACAACGCTGACGCCATGATTCCATGGCAGCGGCGAAGGCTTCTTTAGGAGTCTGTTTTGACCACTGGAAAATCGCTGAGGCAATAGCAGCACGGCTGGTGAATGTGCGGCCACGGAGAGTGTCTTTCATTGATGGAAAAAGCCAAAAGTCACTAGGAGCCAGGTCAGGTGAGTAGGGAGCATGAGGAATCACTTCAAAGTTGTTATCACGAAGAAACTGTTGCGTAACGTTAGCTCGATGTGCGGGTGCGTTGTCTTGGTAAAACAGCACACGCACAGCCCTTCCCGGACGTTTTTATTGCAGTGCAGGAAGGAATTTGTTCTTCAAAATATTTCCGTAGGATGCACCTGTTAGCATAGTGCCCTTTGGAACGCAATGGGTAAGGATTACGCTCTCGCTGTCCCAGAACATGGACACCATCATTTTTTCAGCACTGGCGGTTACCCGAAATTTTTTGGGTGGTGGCGAATCTGTGTGCTTCCATTGAGCTGACTGGCGCTCTGTTTCTGGATTGAAAAATGGCATCCACGTCTCATCCATTGTCACAACCGACGAAAAGAAAGTCCCATTCATGCTGTCATTGCGCGTCAACATTGCTTGGCAACATTCCACACGGGCAGCCATGTGGTCGTCCATCAGCATTCGTGGCACCCACCTGGATGACACTTCTCGCATTTTCAGGTCGTCATGCAGGATTGTGTGCACAGAACCCACAGAAATGCCAACTCTGGAGGCGATCTGTTCAACAGTCATTCGGCGATCCCCCAAAACAATTCTCTCCACTTTCTCGATCATGTCGTCAGACCGGCTTGTGCGAGCCCGAGGTTGTTTCGGTTTGTTGTCACACGATGTTCTGCCTTCATTAAACTGTCGCACCCACGAACGCGCTTTCGACACATCCACAACTCCATCACCACATGTCTCCTTCAACTGTCGATGAATTTCAATTGGTTTCACACTAGGCAAATTCAGAAAACGAATGATTGCACGCTATTCAAGTAAGGAAAACGTTGCCATTTTAAGTATTTAAAACAGTCCTCATTCTCGCCGCTGGCGGTAAAATTCCATCTGCTGTACGGTGCTGCCATCTCTGGGATGTATTGACAATGAAAGCGGCCTCATTTTAAAACAATGTGCATGTTTCTATCTCTTTCCAGTCTGGAGAAAAAAAATTGGAGGCCTTAGAACTTGAATGCACGTCGTACTTCGCCTTCGCTACTGTGAAACACATCTCTTCCACTGAACAATTGCTCATAGCTCTTAAGGTATGTATTTTTGAAGTCATGTTTACCAGACTTTTTTGTGAACACTGAACGTTCCTCATGGGACAAACTGTGTTGCTGTTATGGTCTTCAATCCGAAGATTGGTCTGATGCATCTCTCCATGCTGCTGTATCCTATGAAACGTCCCCTTAGAAAAATTTATACAAGACTGTGCTTAAACTGACACACAATATTTTTAGCGCAACGCAATCTGACTTTCAAAAATCCCTACAAAAGAATGGCCCTGACTAACATTAATCTATACCTTTCACAAATCACTTACCTCACAAAAATCTTCATTACTCGAACTACTGCAATACAGCGAGCGCCACTACTGCCAGCTAAATAAAAGATTCAAACTACTGAAGGCACTAACTACTGATAGGCATAGTTAGCAAATGAAAGATTTTTGTAGAGAACAAACAATGTATTTACCTTAATAGTGTTGAAAAAGCATAATATACATAGCAGTTCATAATATCCATTCTGTACTCAAAAATTCGCCATCTCATTTCCCACATCCACCACTGCTGGCGGCTCACCTCCAACTGCGCAACGCTACGCGCTGTTCACATCCAGCTGCCCAACACTACAATGGCAGACAACAATGCAAACTAGCCACAGACTGCACACAGCACAGCCAGTGATTTTCATATAGAGCACTACGTAACGTTGCCAATAAGAAAACATAAACAGCCTACTTACACCTATGCAAGTCTCTCCATTTCCCAAAAACTATTGCAACTGACATGCTTCTGAATCTGCTTACTTTTTTCATCTCTTGGCCTCCCTCTACGATTTTTATTGCCCTTAATTCAATCCAGTACTGAATTGGTGATCCCTTGATGTCTCAGAATGTGTCGTATCAACCGATCCCTTCTTCTATTCAGGTTGTGCCACGAATTTCTTTTCTCCCCGTTTCTATTCAGTACTTACTCATTAATTACGTGATCTACCCATCTAATCTTCAGCACCCCTCTGGAGCTCCACATTTGAAAAGCTTCTACTCTCTTTATTCCGATTATTTGTTTATCGTCCATGTTTCACTTTCATAGATGCCTATACTCCATACAAATACTTTCAGAAAAGACTTACTTACGCTGTTACTGAGAAATGCTTTTCTTGCCATTCCCATATTTTATATCCTTTCTGCTTCGGCCGTCATCAGTTATTTTGCAGCCCAGATAACAAGACTAATCTACTACATTAAGTGTCTCGTTTCCTACTCTAATTCCCTTGGTGATGTTGATGATATTTGGTTTGTGGGGCGCTCAGTTGCGCTGTTATCAGCGTCCGTTCAAATTCCCAGTCTTTACATAGTCCAGTGTCGCCACTTTCACGCATGATGATGAAATGATGCGGAGAACACAAACACCCAGACCCCGAGAGGAGAAAATCCCCGACCCGGCCGGGAATCGAACCTGGAACGCCGTCATCCAGAGGCAGCAACGCTATCCACTACACCACGAGCTGCGGAAAATTCCCTCGGCATCGCCTTATTTAATTTGACTACATTCCACTATCCATTTTTACTTTTGTTGACGTTCGTCTTATACCGACATTTCAAGACACTGTCCATTCCGTTCAATTGCTCTTTCATGTCCTTTGCTTTTCTCTGAAAGAATTACGACGTCATCGGCAAACCTGGACATTAGTTCATACTCCAAATTTTTCTTTGGTTTCCTTTAGTGCTTGCTCAATGTACAGACTGAATGACATGGCGGTAGGCTATAGCCTTGTATCACTCCATGCTCCATCACCATCTCTTTATTACCCCTCGACTCTTGTAGCTGTCGTCTGGTTTCTGCGCAAGTTGTAAACAGCCTCTTGCTCCTTGTATTTTGTGCCTGCTACCTTCAGATTTTTTTTGTGATATGTTACAATACAGCATCACCGGTCTTTTGCGGTCTAACTGTGTTGGTGACGTAATAAATTTATCCACAGGGCAGTGACACTGCTTCACTGCAATACACTTTGGAGGTGTGGCGGTGGGACTTGGAGTCGCGTACCACCATCCGACGGTGAAGTACTACATCAGTCAGGCAGAAAAATTTAGCCTAACGTGGGCAAGTAGGATGGGAAAGTATTGGACGTAGAAGGGGGGCTGGTCCCGCCAAAGGATGGTTGGTCGGTTTGGGGAAGGAGACCAGACAGCGTGGTCATCAGTCTCATCGGATTAGGGAAGGATTGGGAAGGAAGTCGGCCGTGCCCTTTCAGAGGAACCATCCCGGCATTTAGGGACATCACGGAAAACCTAAATCAGAATGGCCGGGCGCGGGATTGAACCGTCGTCCTCCCGAATGCCAGTCCAGTGTCTAACCACTGCGCCACCCCGCTCGGTCCGGCAAAGGATGCATCGGTGGTGGGCGTACCAGGGCTATTGTTAGCCATGGTCGGAATCCGATTCCTCTAGGATGGTTAGGGGAACCGGATGTCGATGCCAGCGGCGTGGAAGTGTGGTCCCAACGTGGCGTAACCCATAGAGAGTGTCCCGCAAGCCATCCACTTTGTCATAGAGCAGCCGCGCGTTGTTGCGTATGGTCTGTAAGTAGGCTGTTTAGGTTTTTATATTGGTAACGGAACGTAGCGCTCTGTATGAAAATCACTGACTGTGCTGTGTGCAGTCTGTGGCTGGTTGGCATTGTTGGAATAGTCGCTATTGTAGTGTTGGGCAGTTGGATGTGACAGCGCGTAGCGTTGCGCAGTTGGAGGTGAGCCGCCAGCAGTGGTGGATGTGGGGATGAATGGCTCTGAGCACTATGGGACTTAACATCCATGGTCATCAGTCCCCTAGAACTTAGAACTACTTAAACCTAACTAACCTAAGAACATCACACAACACCCAGTCATCACGAGGCGTGGGGAGTGAGATGGCGGAGTTTTGAGAGCGGATGATCTGGACGTGTGTCCATCAGACAGTAAATCTGTAAGACTGGATGTCATGAACTGATATATATTTTATGACCTTTGAACACCATTAAGGTAAATACATTGTTTGCTCTTTATCAAAATCTGTCATTTGCTAAACTATGCCTATAAGTAGTTAGTGCCTTCAGTAGTTAGAATCTTCTATTTAGCTGGTAGTATTGGCGCTCGCTGTATTTCAGTAGTTCGAGTAATGAAGATTTTTGTGAGGCAAGTGATTCATGAAAGGTATAGGTTATTGTTAGTCAGGGCCATTCTTTTGTAGGGATTATTGAAAGTCAGATTGCGTTGCGATAAAAATATTGTGTGTCAGTTTAGTGATGATCAGAATAAGTAAAGAGAGAAATGTCTGAGTACGTTCAGTTTTGCTCAGCTGTTTGAAAATCAAATAACGTAAGGAGTTTACCAGCACAGTAGTTCATTAATTTTTCTAAGGGGACGTTTCAGGTCGTCTTGAGGGGGACGATATCCGCTTCCTGGTGGAGAGTGACTATTCGCGTGAGTGGCGGGGCGTGCAAACGTCCGCATCCTGGTTACACTTATCGTGGCCCATGCAGCAGATCCATACGTGAGGGCAGGCTGGATAACTGTTCGGTAGATGCGGAGCTCGGCATGCAGGTTAAGTTCCCTACTGCGGAAGAGTGGGTACAAGGCCCTAGTCAGCGGACCTGGACCCAGAGAGGGGTGGTTGTCGGGGAGCAGGGCACCTGCACGCCTGCAATCAAAATTTCAAATAGAGTATATAACCTGTACGTCGCTGTAAATGACTGGGAGAGCCATTTACAGATCGGGGGATTTGGACGGACCCGTAGCGAGGAGTTGCGGGCTTCGGGCTGCCCCGACTCGAGGTGTCCGGCGGAGTGCGGGGCCCGGGCGGAAACGCATCCGGCCGGCTGCTGGCTGGCTCTGCCCTCTCCCCGAGCCACAAAGCCGGCTGCTCGCCGCGCCCGAATTAAACCCGCGCCGCGCCGTAAATAACGCGGCGCATTCCGCCGGCGCCCACGCCGCGCCGCGCCGGTCGCCCCTTCCCGCTGTGCCACGCAACGAGGGCGGCGCCTTAACAGGGGGACCATTCAGAGCGAGCTGCCTTGCAGCGCGATCGCTCGTTAAACATTCCGCGCGGTTTATTTAGCCACCTTTTCATTCATTCTTTCGCCCTATAAATCCAGTGATCAGACAGATACCAGCAAAAATGTAGTACAAGCCAGGTTAGACATCAACTAGCAGAAACAGCCAATGTAGCCAATTATGACTTATGTTCACCTACTCACAGTGATGAGTTTGGGACCTGCAAAAGGGAGTTACCTTCAAATAAGCACTTCCTCTCTCTCTTACACCACCCAGCTGCTGTTTCATTGACTACTACGTACCAAGCATCCACATAATTTTACTAACTTCAGACAACACCGTCACTTGCCTATTAACCGAAAATAATAAACTTGTTTAAAGAAAACAATCAGCATAGCTTTGGTTCAAATGGCTCTGAGCACTATGGGACTCAACATCTTAGGTCATAAGTCCCCTAGAACTTAGAACTACTTAAACCTAACTAACCTAAGGACATCACACACACCCATGCCCGAGGCAGGATTCGAACCTGCGACCGTAGCAGCCTCGCGGTTCCGGACTGCAGCGCCAGAACCGCACGGCCACCGCGGCCGGCAGCATAGCTTTGAAATCTACCGTAAACCTACAACAACTGACGCAGTCATACATCAGACTTCTAATCGCCAACATTAACAGAAACAATCAGCACTCAGATACATGCTTCGTGGACTCAACACAGTACGACAGAGCACAGAAATTTACCAGAAAGAACTAGACAGTATCACACAAATAGCAAAAAACAATGGGTACAATAGGGATCTAGTCACCAAATTAAACATAAAATTAAAAAACAAATACAATCAGTGAACACAGTACATAAACACCCACAAACAACAGTACAACAAAACACTACACAAACAGGCACAAACAGCGACAGAACAATAACGACACAAAGAATACTGGAAAACAAGAAAAGAGATTCAAGATGGTACACAATGACATAAGGCACAAACTCACACATAAAATGACAAACATTTTCAAAAGACAAGGCATAAACATAACATTCAAAACAGACAATTCAATCCAAAGGCACATTCCAAAAATAGCAAAAAACACTGATATCTACCAAAAAGCAGGAATATACCAATCACATGTGATGGAAGGTATATAGTACAAACCAGCAGAACATCTGACACCGGGTACAAAGAACATATCAGAGCATGGAAATATGGAACGAGCCACTCAACTTTTGCAGAACATTTGAGAGAAAATAACTACAAACCTACTACAAGAGAAAATGATATGAAACTAATTAGAATAAATAATGAAAGACATCTCCTAACATTACAGGAAAATTATCATATATACAAAACAAAGGCTGAAAAGAAACAACTACAAAATGACGAAGTAAATACGACTAACAACTCACTGTTTACATTGATTTATCATATAATAGACAGAAATCCAAACAAATGATTACACATCTGATTCCTCTCATAAGTATATACAGGAAAATATAATAATAATAATAATTATTATTATTTTAAGTATATAAAAATAGGAATAACAATAAAATAAATATTACTTATTTTATTAAAAAAATCTCTCTCTCTCTCTCTCTAACACACACACACACACACACACACACACACACACACACATTCGCAAAACAGTTTAATGCAGAAAACTGAGAATGTTGGAAACACTTAGAAAAACAAATGAAACTCTATATTAAAAAGATGGCAGTTACAGTGATGTGTAATGTGAACAGTGAACCGAAAGTGAACTGTAAGATGTCCACCTGGTTGCCACATGAGAAAAAGCAGTTTGCTTCGATGCAATGAATTAGAAGTTACCCGTAAGTACATTTCCATTTCATAAAAAAACGTTAAGGAACTGTTTTTAAATGTATAACCTAGATGTGAAACCATAAACTATGTTTAAAAATGGACAAATCATGTAATATTTCAGGACACCCACTGAAGATGCCTTGTAAAACAGGCGAAACGCGTCTGGGAGCATAAATAAAAATAAAAATTTCAATGTGCAGCAAGCAAAAAAGGCATTTTCTTTGAAACAACTGCTATTTATACTGGAAATAACGGCTTCTTGAAAGCAACAACGGTGTACCCTGAAACTGCAATACACGCAGTCACAGGACAACTCAGGTGTTTAGTGGTAGGACGTCTGATGTCTAACGCACATACTTCACTACGCATCAACAAGTCGCAAATCCGACCTGTTGCTCACAGCAAGGTCTCGGCGTTACTCCTGCTTACCGATGCAGTATCTGCGTCGCGGGAGACGCCCCGAGAGCTATACGGTTTCCGCCTGCAAAGTGCGCTCTGACGCGATGGCGCAACCGCAGACGGAAGTGCACTTGAGCAGTAGAGCTCAACCCGCTTCTAGTCCAATCTGCCATTACTCTCAGTACAATATCTAGTGCCCCTGTCTCCCTACTGGCCGCGAGATGAGGTCAACAATTTTTCCACTTCTTGTAATCAATATCATTCTGAATACGAAAGAAAATTAAATTAAAGTCCTAGGCCATTGTTGCTTGGGAGACTACATAGGGCAGGTTCAGCCGACTAATTGGAAAGATGTTTACTATCTTTCACGCATACTGGCACCTTTCCTTCACGAAGTATGAGAATCCTGTGTTAAGTGTAGAGGGTGACAATTATTAAATTATATGAAAAAAACGTAAATTAGTTACAAACTACGGAGTGCACACATTTTATTCAACATGTAAAGGACACTACAGATATTCGGATTTAGGTTATGAGACGTTCAATATGCCTGCTGTCATTGAGCGATGATGTGGGGCAGACTAATAGCGAAATTCTGCATGACCCGCTGTAGTGTCGGGACATCGATGCTGCCGATGACCTCCTGAATGGCTGTTTTCAGCTCAGAAATGGTTTTGAGGTTATTGCTGTACACCTTGTACATATGGCGGCCAATCAAGGCCCATGCCAGTGACCTTTGGGTACCCCAGAGCCAGAACGCAACTCCCAAATTGCTCCTCCAGGACATCATGAGGATGAAACCAGCTTCCAAAACCTTCGGCAGTCACCGTGCCATCAAAGAATATCGCACTGATTGTTCCGTGACTGGACACTGCACACCACACAGTCACCCATTGAGGGTGAAGAGACTTCGTCGGCCATTTTCATGTGAAAATAGCCGCCAATAATAAGGGGCGTGTGCATGCGCGTACTAAATTCCTATCATGCCCCGCGGCCAATGGTGCAGTTTTAACGTCCTAATGACAATCGTCCAGAAGTTATGATACTTTTATTTCATATAGTTCAATAATTGTCACCCTATATCTGATACGTGTAGAGGACTATAAGGGGTGTATGTGCAGTGTAGTGACATGTTTGCGTTGTGTAATGACGAGAGAATGGAGAAGGTGAAAGCCGGTGCTGCCACGTAGTCTACTGCTCTCGAATAACCCCAAGAGGGCTGTCGGGCTTCCGTCGGACGGTGTCATTTCCCCTTACCACGTGAGATACTGTGGAGAGGCTTGCAGTTTCATCCAGGACACTGGCGGGAAGTCTAGCGACCGGGAACTCTATGCCGCCACCCTTCCTCACCTTAGCCGGAAAGGCAAGGGAGTGAGTGAACAGTGTGTGGCTCATCCCGGCACCGGTAATGTCCGGCGCTCTGTAACTCCGGTGGTGTGACGGGAAACGGTGTACTCGACGAGGCAAGGCATTTGGTTACAAAAGAAAATATCAGATCAGTACCCTGTTTCAGAGTTTACAAACGTCCTGCACACTACGCTTCACTCTCTTGTTAACATTATACTTTTTATGGCCTTCAATAAAAATAGTAACTTTCATGATGCACTGTTATTACAAAACAGTTTTCATATACAAGTCACACAATTATTTTATTGTCTCCGTTTACTCTTACCAACATCTTTATTAATTCTTGGCAGTCGAAGATTTAAGCCAACAGCCTTGCCGCAGTGGTAACGTTGGTTCCCGTCAAATCGCCGAAGTGAAGCGCTGCCGGGCTGGGCTAGCACTTGGGTGGGTGACCATCCGGTCTGCCGAGCGCTGTTGGCAAGCGGGGTGTACTCAGCCCTTGTGAGGCAAACTGAGGAGCTACTTGATTGAGAAGAAGCGGCTCAGGTCTCGTAAACTGACATACGGCCTGGAGAGCGGTGTGCTGACCACGTGCCCCTCCATATCCGCATCCAGTGACGCCTGTGGTCTGGGGATGACACGGCGGCCGGTCGGTACCGTTGGACCTTCATGGCCCGTTTAGCTTCCCCGAAAATTTAAAGAAATTATTTAACATCTAACACAGCCTTCACTCCAAACGAAGCGATAAGTTGACTGTTCATAGCGGTTGCACCACGCCTCATGACTATTGCTGATTCTCACAGTTGTTTCTTAAGCACATTAAGATCAAAACTGTCTTCATGGTAACAATTAAAAGCTGTTCGCTCAAACGCGTTCTGAGAGGTACCTACCACCGGCTTTACAACAAGTCCATACGAAAACTCCGCTAGAAGTCTTGCAGAATGTCTTTTTTCCAGGCGCGCTTCGCCGGCCTCAACACATGTCTGCCCATCGGTAATGAGGCTCGGCATCCTTCTAAGATCACCCTTCTATTTCTTTCTTTTTAATTTTTAGGTTTCCGTACCTCAGTCGGTAAAAACGGAATCATTATTGTATCACTTTATTGTCTGTCCGAGGATACGTCTGTTAAGACCCCTTTTTCTCAAGAACGGGAAGAGGTTTCAAGTTGAAATACTAAGGTCTACGACCCCTTCTCGGTGTGAAAAAACTAAGGTTTTAAGTCAATGCAGTCAAAAGATACTGCCATGTATGTCAGATATTTACATACTCGCCAACTCACTTATCAAAATCTATAGATGAGCTATCTCCATACACAATTAAGTTCAAGAGGAGCTTCAGAGAGCGAGTGCTACACGCACTTCACCGATTTTTAATATAATGCAGTCGAAATCTCAAAAAAATTGTTTTGTTATTCTGGTAAATAGAACTACAGTTCGTGACAGATACCAGTCGGCACTACACAGCACTTCCGTGCACCGGCTCTTCACGTCATCTGGTGCCTTTGGTCTGACGATGGTCTTATAGACCGAACCGGATACCAGTACTACAAAATTTAAAAAAAATTGAGATCTAGACAGCATTTTCAAAAAAATATCCAGTACATTCGCTGTTGTTCCTCAATAAGATAAAAAATTATTGCCCTCCTACTTATTATTGAAATAATTCACAATCACTCTCAAACTTTTTAATTTTTTTATTTTGTATTTTTTATTTCTTATGTTTATTTTTTTTTGCGAATAAAGCCGTCTAGATTGGTTAGTATAATTCTTCATCTATAACGACGGAAACAGAACTTGGAACTTGTAGAGCAACGGTCAGTTTCAATCAAACTTACGCCTAAGTCAAGCGTCAAGGTCACGCCCTCCTTAGGCACAGGTTATCATTGAAACTGACACTGAAGGTCGTTTTACAACTTTTTACTTTGACGTAATAGCGTCGTAACAAACAGAGAAATCTATGCAGCTAGTTAGTTAGTTAGTTAGCTACGTGTTACATACACCATTTGAACGATTCTTTTATCGAAATGATGTGGAACGAGTCAATTTGGAGGATATATATATATATATATATATATATATATATATATAATTATTGTTAACGTTAATGAACACCATATTTTTTAAGTCTTATTCATGCAACTACACTTAAATCTTAATTGCTTTTTACTGGCTACTAGTTTTTAAGTGGAAATACGTCAGGGGTTTAGAACCAGGTATTCAGGGGAAACGATGTTAAGTTAGATTTAAAACTTGCATTTCTACCTGTCAGACAGGTCAGTTTTCCCTCTAGAGTCGTAGGTATGGGCATCACTGTTCTTCTCAAATTGTGATGGATCATTTATGACGAATTTCACTTGAGAAAATAGTCACCTATTGTGACAGCGCAGTTAAAATACCCAGATTCTTGAAGAGGTACTTACATGACGTCTGTGGATGAACACATATATTTCTTACTCCTCGCTTTTGTGCAATCAATACTTTCTTTCTAAGATACGAGTTACGCCTGAAAATTATTCCTTAAGACATTATTGTGAGGAAATATGCAAAATATTCCAGGAGATTAATTGTTTCCAAGATCAGCAATTATATGAAGAGGAAAAGTACCTAAACTTAATTGTTTGAGAATATCGGTAAAATGCTTCTTCCAGTTCAAATTTTCATCAATATATATCTGGAGCAATCTACCCCGTTTACTAACTCCTGCTACTGTTCATAAAACAGAACTGAATATACCGCGAATTTTCAAAATTTAGGGAGAGCCTATTTTCTGAGATCCACTTCACAGTTCCTTGGAAAATATCATTTAACATCTCTATTGTTGCTTTCTCTCTAATGAGGTTTATTATGACACTAGTGTCATCAGCAAAAGTACCTATTCTGTTGTTGAATGTTAAGTGGAAGGTTCGCATCAAAACATTTAGAATACTGATGAATCAAAACAAGAAAAAAAGGGAAGGAAAAAAAAACACTTAGCTCTATTTCAGTCAGTAATCTAGTCCCACGTATTCTGCCATCGTTAGCCACTAAACACCATCGGAACGAGTCCTACCGTGCCACTGCGAGGGCGATAACACAGCGGTAAGACGCTGGACCCGTCCTTGGGAGGAGGACAATGATTAAAATACGCTTCGGACCATCCAGATGTAGATTTCTAATTCGCTTGAGGCGAATGGCGTGATGGTTGCTTCGACGGAGCAACGCCAATTTCCTTCCTCGCTCCGAGCTTGTGCTCCGTCTCTATTGGCCGTGGCGTCGACGGTAGGTTAAACCTTTATCTTCCTTTCTACCTTCCTTCCTTCCTTCTTTCCTACTACAGTACGAGGTGGAGGGAGGCGTAAAGCCGTCTGCATATTACTGTTTCCCAATCGCTATCGGGCCATCATGTTGTGTGTCATAGGTATAATTCCGTCATTTCTTGTTTTTCAATGTCCAGTCTATTGTCACTCTTCGCTCATGATTTGGATTTAACGTTCAGTCGACGACGACACGATTAGAAATAGTGCACCAAACATGCCGTGAGCTTTTCAGATAACATTCTACCGTTTGCTTTAAGTGATATATGCATGCTACGCAAACTTAAATCTGGACGGACAGACGGTGAATTAAAGTGTTCCCAAATGCAGTGTGGCATTCAGTGTGGACACTTTAGCTCTCTATACAACTGTTAAGCTTTATCATTTGAAGCATACTCGAAAAATCGACCTTCTCTGGAAGTCAAGGGATATCTCATTTTACCTCACCTGTAAGTAAGTCTCGCCAAGGGTATGAACGACTATATAATGCACCCTTCTCATACAGCATTTCCTCCAATACAGTTTCGAAGTGCATGAATAACCCGTAATGGTGCTTGACTCAGGAAGAGATGGTGCATTAAGATATCTACTAGTACTATTTCTTACGTTGTAGTCTCCCACTTTTTATGGTCTGCAGTTAACCACTCTTTGTTCATACAATATTTTTTGGGGCGTATGGTATTCCTGATATCACAGTTTTACCTATGTCTCAGGGCAAGAATGTTATGCACGCAGCAGTCTGCGATAGCTGTAGCATGTGTTTTAAAGTATTTTGTATGACGAACCACTCATACTTTCGTCTAAATCAATCTAAAACTCTGTTCATAGTAACTAATCTACGAAAGCCAGGAACATTAATATGGTACAAGGAATTGCCTCAACCCGCCGTCAAACTAGTGCTGTACGCTTTAGTCTACACGAACAGGTCTAATAACTATTGGAACACAGTGCGAACATTATCTTTTTACAGAACTGCTTTACTTTTACAATGGTATTTTATGCTATATTTCTACAATATTGTCGCACAGAACCCGTAATAAAGTACCAGTTACGATAGCATGATTGTCAACAGAAACTAATACTTCATAGTGGAAGCACGTTTACTGAGTGCACACGAAAGCAGACGCAGCTGAACCGCCTGCCTCAACAGAAAGTACAACGTTCTAGTAAGAGCTGAAAGGACTGCTGAGTCTTTACAGGAAACACACGTTTGTCTGACCAGTCCACATTTACCATTGCAATACAGCTATCTGTATCGTAGAGACACGCAAACCACCCCACCTCAGCTGGGTTCATGGTTCATGGGGGAAGTAATGTACTCTACGAATACTAAATGGATATCAATCGTTCGAGATACAAATACAGTTTGCTTCTTGAGGCACGAGTCTTTTCACATTGAGCGCATTAGTTGTATAAAAATGGCCGTTTCAGAAACTTCCCCCCTATTGGACAGTTTTCTGCGGACGTCCATCTCTCTGCACCTTCTGCATATGGGACAAGCGCCTTAACCACTGCGTCAGATGTCAACTTGAGTCAACAAGGTTACCAGGTACTGTGTATACTAGAGATGGGCAAATTTGTTCTTTATATGGAATCATTTTTTTGAGTTAGTTCTTATTGAATTACTTCAATGAACTAGTTATTGAATTACGTCGATGAAATAGTTAAAATGGACTACTTAGGTCATTTTTAACGTTATACTACCAATAAATAGGAGCGCTTAGGAAAACTCTTAAACTAATAAATCAGAAAGCAAAATTTTATTGTCTACACAAACTGAGCAATCTTTAGGAATTAAACTAGTATCACTAAAGATTAAATTATTGTCATCGTCACAAAGAGCATTTATCTGCTTCTTAGTTCCTTTTATTATTTGACGAGGTCTGGAAAAAAGAAACATTCATTCTAGGACAGAAAGAAGACGATATCACTCGTAAAATCATTCGCCCTTTTTGTTGCAGATCTAGATCTCACGTAAGAGTGCAGTTACCATCAGTGTGTTAGAGGTAGTCACGTAGACTCAATTATAACAACACATATTCCAATATAACTTACAAGGAGAGGCCCCAGTGCTGGGATCGACTTTTTGAAGCCAAATATACAGTTCTGTAGGTTAGGGTCGCAGGTATCACACCCTGCAGCCATTCATCCTGGTGGACCCTCGTTTGCAAGTAATTGACGAAAAAAATTTCGGAAATTTGCGTGATCCTCAATAACGTTAAAAAGTCGTATTACATACTTTGGTTCCGTGGTGTATTGTTTAGGATAATAGCGTCATATGCAAGAGGTTGTAAGTTCGAATCTCGTAATATACAGTAATTTTTTTATTTTTAAATCTTTATGAAAATGGTCTTGATCATTATTTCTATTCAGTTAATTGGTTTAAATGAAATTTTTTTATTTCTATTCCGCTGTCACGTTATTTTAATCGGCGTATGAGCTTTTTTCATTTGTTTTATTTTTTTATATTATTCTTTTTCCTGTTTTTTGTATATATGAATATAATTACATTTATCTATTATAATATTCAATTATTTGAAAATTCCTATCAGGTAAAAAACAAAATACCAAATAATCTATTTATAATGATTGTGCAGTGGTGTGGAAAATGTATTTTTCGTTACTAGATGTGCAATTTTTTGCGTGATAATTGTCACACAAATATTTAAAAAGTACCTAAATACCTATTACACTACGGTCAAAATAACGCAGATGAAGATTTAAATGAAAGAAGGGTTTATAAGTATAACGAAATTGAAACAAAACGAGAAATAGATGCAATGAACGCAATAACGTGGACGAAAAAATAGGGTGGTAAAACACGAGAAATTAAAGCGAAATCAATACATAAATTTAATGGAAGATACATGAACAAACATTTCAAGTGGAAAAAGAATGAGAGAAAGAAAAATGAAAGCAAATGAAGAAGTTGATATTATGTTTAAAATGATATGACAAAGGAATGGCAGTAAAAAAATAATTTAAATAAGTCATCTGAATGAAAATGATGATCAAAGTCACTTCGGTAAAAATTTAAAAATAAAAAAAATTTACTGTACTCTTTTGTAACGTTTATAAACTCTTATGTACAGGTTTTAACAAATACAGATATGAACGTGGAGACAGACATTACCTTGTTGTTGGTTTTCTTGTATTGTCTTGTGCTTTCCTCTGTTTAGTTTGAATGTAATGATTTTTAGGCTTCACATCTATGTTGCAATATCACAGAACCTGCACATTTAGAGGTATGGTCGCGATAGGCGGCAAAGGAGAGAGGTAGTACTGTGCTACATTTTGGTGGACGAATCAATTTTACATACGTATTGCTGAGGCTATGGGTATATAAGTTGAAATATACAAATGATTACTAAAAGGACTACGAAACCTACAACATTTGTGCACATCATGAACAGAAATCGTAACTGCCGTCTGTCACATCTGCTGTGCAGCGAGCTACCTTAATTTAAGTATTAACTGTATTTTTCTTACTTGTCACATCTTCTTCCGTGTGTTTTTGCTTTTAGGAAGCTTTAATTGTCCAGTGCTAGTAATAGTGTTCCATAGATTTCATGTTTGTTTTGAATACAGTCAGAGAGAGTCCCTTTAGTCAGCCATAGTGCCAGTAGTGTCAGTGTCGTCGTAACTGCCGTCTGTGTCACCTCTGCTGTGCAGCGAGCTACCTTAATTTAAGTATTAACTGTATTTTTCTTATTTGTCACTTCTTCTTCCGTGTGTTTTTGCTTTAGGAAGCTTTAATTGTCGAGTGCTAGTAATAGTGTTCCATAGATTTCGTGTCCGTTTTGAATACAGTCAAAGAGAGTCCCTTTAGTCAACCATAGTGCCAGTAGTGCTAGTGTTTGTTTTGAATACAGTCCAGAGACAGGTTTGTTTTCCACAAGAATTGTCTAGTAACCACAGTTTAGTCAACTATCAGCCGCCTTTAGTGAATTAGCAGTCTAGTTAAAAGTTGATTAACTCTTTACAATAAATTGGTTCTTAGGATGGATAGGATGTGTGACTGCTGTGTACGGACGCAGGAGGAGCTGGCCACTGTTCGCGAACAGCTGAACGTGTTGATGGCCGCGGTCAGCCGTCTTCAGGCTGCTGCCTCGGAGTGTAGCGGCAGTGGGGAGTCTGGTGCGTCGCATTGTACACCCCAGGTGTTACATGCTCCACCCACTGTCCCTGCTGTCGAGACATCTTCGCGGGTACCGGGCGCGGTTAGGCCACCCTCTCCCCAAGGGGAGTGGCGGGTTCAGCGGCGTTCACGGCGCACGAGGCGGAGGGTCAATGTGGAGGCTGGCCGTGTGGCATCGCTCGCTCTGCCTGTGAGTGGACAAATGGTTCAAATGGCTCTGAGCACTATGGGACTTAACATCGATGGTCATCAGTCCCCTAGAACTTAGAACTACTTAAACCTAACTAACCTAAGGATAGCACACAACACCCAGCCATCACGAGGCAGAGAAAATCACTGACCCCGCCGGGAATCGAACCCGGGATGAGTGGACACGTGGCCGCTCCTTCAGCAAGGTCCGATCAGGCACACGGGGGGAGGGGTTTATTAGTTATTGGGAGCTCCAACGTTAGGCGGGTGATGGAGCCCCTTAGGGAAATAGCGGAAAGGTCGGGGAAGAAGGCCAGTGTTCACTCTGTCTGCTTGCCGGGGGGTCTCGTCCGAGATGTGGAGGAGGCCCTGCCGGCGGCGATAGAGAGCACTGGGTGCACCCGACTGCAAATTGTTGCTCATGTCGGCACCAATGACTCCTGCCGTCTGGGTTCAGAGGTCATCCTCAGTTCGTACAGGCGGTCCGCGGAACTGGTGAAGGCGGAAATCCTCGGTCGCGGGGTGGAATCAGAGCTAACTATTTGTAGTATCGTTCCCAGAACCGATCGCGGTCCTCTGGTTTGGAGCCGAGTGGAAGGCTTAAACCAGAGGCTCAGACGATTCTGCGGAGGTCTGGGGTGCAAATTTCTCGACCTCCGCTATCGGGTGGAGAAATGTAGGGTCCCCCTGAATAGGTCAGGCGTGCACTACACGCCGGAAGCGGCTACAAGGGTAGCGGAGTACATGTGGAGTGCACATGGGGGTTTTTTAAGTTAGAGAATTCCCTCCCTAGGCCCGACAAGACGCCTCCTGAGACGCGGAGGTAGGAGTAGGCAAAATGCAACAGGGAATAACAATATTAATGTGCTAATAGTAAACTGCAGGAGCGTCTATAGAAAGATCCCAGAACTGCTCTCGGTAATAAACGGTCACAACACCCATATAGTACTAGGGACAGAAAGTTGGCTGAAACCAGACGTAAACAGTAATGAAATCCTAAACTCAGATTGGAATGTATACCGCAGAGACAGGCTGGACAGTGAAGGGGGAGGCGTGTATATAGCGATAAGAAGTGCAATAGTATCGAAGGAAATTGACGGAGATCCGAAATGTGAAATAATTTGGGTGAAGGTCACGGTTAAAGCAGGCTCAGACATGGTAATTGGATGTCTCTATAGGCCCCCTGGCTCAGCAGCTGTTGTGGCTGAGCACCTGAAGGATAATTTGGATAATATTTCGAGTGGATTTCCCCACCATGTTACAGTTCTGGGTGGAGATTTTAATTTGCCGGATATAGACTGGGAGACTCAAACGTTCATAACGGGTGGCAGGGACAAAGAATCCAGTGAAATTTTTTTAAGTGCTTTATATGAAAACTACCTTGAGCAGTTAAACAGAGAACCGACTCGTGGCGACAACATATTAGATCTTCTGGTGACAAACAGACCCGAACTACTCGAAACAGTTAACGCAGAACAGGGAATCAGCGACCATAAAGCGATTACGGCATCGATGATTTCAGCCGTAAATAGAAATATTAAAAAAGGTAGGAAGATTTTTCTGTTTAGCAAAAGTGACAGAAAGCAGATTACAGAGTACCTGACGGCTCAACACAAAAGTTTTGTCTCAAGTACAGATAGTGTTGAGGATCAGTGGACAAAGTTCAAAACCATCGTACAATATGCGTTAGATGAGTATGTGCCAAGCAAGATCGTAAGAAATGGAAAAAAGCCACCGTGGTACAACAACCGAGTTAGGAAACTGCTGCGGAAGTGAAGGGAACTTCACAGCAAACATAAACATAACCAAAGCCTTGCAGACAAACAAAAATTACGCGAAGCGAAATGTAGTGTGAGTAGGGCTATGCGAGAGGCGTTCAATGAATTCGAAAGTAAAGTTCTATGTACTGACTTGGCAGAAAATCCTAAGAAATTTTGGTCTTATGTCAAAGTGGTAGGTGGATCAAAACAAAGTGTCCAGGCACTCTGTGACCAAAATGGTACTGAAACAGAGGATGACAGACTAAATGCCGAAATACTAAATGTCTTTTTCCAAAGCTGTTTCACAGACGAAGACTGCACTGTAGTACCTTCTCTAGATTGTCGCACAGATGACAAAATGGTAGATATCGAAATAGACGACAGAGGGATAGAGAAACAATTAAAATCGCTCAGAAGAGGAAAGGCCGCTGGACCTGATGGGATACCAGTTTGATTTTACACAGAGTACGCGAAAGAACTTGCTCCCCTTCTTGCAGCGGTGTACCGTAGGTCTCTAGAAGAGCGTAGCGTTCCAAAGGATTGGAAAAGGGCACAGGTCATCCCCGTTTTCAAGAAAGGACGTCGAACAGATGTGCAGAACTATAGACCTATATCTCTAACGTCGATCAGTTGTAGAATTTTGGAACACGTATTATGTTCGAGTATAATGACTTTTCTGGAGACTAGAAATCTACTCTGTAGGAATCAGCATGGGTTTCGAAAAAGACGGTCGTGTTTGTTTGGTCTGGTTTGTGGGGCGCTCAACTGCGTGGTTATCAGCGCCCGTACAATTACCCAATCTTTGCTCAGTCCAATTTCGCCACTTTCCTGGATGATGATGAAATGATGAGGACAACACAAACACCCAGTCATCTCGAGGCAGGTGAAAATCCCTGACCCCGCCGGGAATCGAACCCGGGACCCCGTGCTCGGGAAGCGAGAACGCTACCGCGAGACCACGAGCGTCGGACAAGACGGTCGTGTGAAAACCCAGCTCGCGCTATTCGTCCACGAGACTCAGAGAGCCATAGACACGGGTTCACAGGCAGATGCCGTGTTTCTTGACTTCCGCAAGGCGTTCGATACAGTTCCCCACAGTCGTTTTGCCGGCCGGTGTGGCCGTGCGGTTAAAGGCGCTTCAGTCTGGAACCGCGTGACAGCTACGGTCGCAGGTTCGAATCCTGCCTCGGGCATGGATGTGTGTGGTGTCCTTAGGTTAGTTAGGTTTAATTAGTTCTAAGTTCTAGGCGACTGATGACCTCAGAAGTTAAGTCGCATAGTGCTCAGAGCCATTTGAACCATTTGAACCACAGTCCTTTAATGAACAAAGTAAGAGCATATGGACTGTCAGACCAATTGTGTGATTGGATTGAAGAGTTCCTAGATAACAGAACGCAGCATGTCATTCTCAATGGAGAGAAGTCTTCAGAAGTAAGAGTGATTTCAGGTGTACCGCAGGGGAGTGTCATAGGACCGTTGCTATTCACAATATACATAAATGACCTTGTGGATGACATCGGAGGTTCACTGAGGCTTTTTGCAGATGATGCTGTGGTGTATCGAGAGGTTGTAACAATGGAAAATTGTACTGAAATGCAGGAGGATCTGCAGCGAATTGACGCATAGTGCAGGGAATGGCAATTGAATCTCAATGTAGACAAGTGTAATGTGCTGGGAATTCATAGAAAGATAGTTCCCTTACCATTTAGCTACAAAATAGCAGGTCAGCAACTGGAAGCAGTTAATTCCATAAATTATCTGAGAGTACGCATTAGGAGTGATTTAAAATGGAATGATCATATAAAGTTGATCGTCGGTAAAGCAGATGCCAGACTGAGATTAATTGGAAGAATCCTAAGGAAATGCAACCCGAAAACAAAGGAAGTAGGTTACAGTACGCTTGTTCGCCCACTGCTTGAATACTGCTCAGCAGAGTGGGATCCGTACCAGATAGGTTTGACAGAAGAGATAGAGAAGATCCAACGGAGAGCAGCGCGCTTCGTTACAGGATCATTTAGTAATCGCGAAAGCGTTACGGAGATGAGAGATAAACTCCAGTGGAAGACTCTGCAGGAGAGACGCTCAGTAGCTCGGTACGGACTTTTGTTGAAGTTTCAAGAACATACCTTCACCGAAGAGTCAAGCAGTATATTGCTCCCTCCAACGTATATCTCGCGAAGAGACCATGAGGACAAAATCAGAGAGATTAGAGCCCACATAGAAGCATACCGACAATCCTTCTTTCCACGTATAATTCGAGACTGGAATAGAAGGGAGAACCGATAGAGGTACTCAGGGTACCCTCCGCCACACACCGTCAGGTGGCTTGCGGAGTATGGATGTAGATGTAGATGTAGAAATTTACACATATGTCACTAGAGCAAGCTACATAATTGTTTTATGATAAACTTTTATTATTAGGCGATTGGGGAGGCGTATGAAATTGAGAAATGGAGAGGACAAAACGAAAATATGAGTGAGGGAGAGGGAGAGTTTGAGAGAGGGAGAGAAAGAGTGAGAGACAGAGATGGAGGGAGGGAGAGGAAAGAGAGAGAGAGAGGGAGAGAGAACATTTTTACACGAAAGACACTATTTACTTCGCATTGTCACCTTGAAAACGATTGTTGTCTACTCTTTTGCACTGAATTTGGCTGGCATTTTGTAGCCTCGTATATATGGCAATGAGGAAGGTGGCACTACAGAGCTACGATTGTATATATTAGAAGCACTTTGGGGCAATGACACTTGAACACTTTCGCTTTGTACTCCTGCACGCTTGGACATACACTTAGGTACACTACACTGTTTTTGACGTTGCGGAGTTGGAGGGATGGGAGGACAACATCAGAGCGACGGGCGCGTGGGTGTTGTGGGAGGGCGACGGTCGTGGCGTGTGGAATAAGTCTCACGGTACTTGGCGCGTTGTGTGACCGTCTTGTGTTTCTCCAACATGTCCGTGAGGAAGTGCACCTCCTCCGTCTGCCGTTTGTTGACGATGGCGTGTGCTCCAATGGTGAGAATCCAAATCGTGGCCAAGCGTTTTGCCTTGGGGAACGGTTTTGTCTCGGGGTTTGTGACTGGCGTAACATCTATTGACCATTTGTCGCTTTCATTGCTGTGGGCAATCATTTTTTACTTATCGTCCACATTTCCCTGCTCGCTCTGCATTTGAACCTGTGTTCTATGGTTTCCGTGTGATTGCTGAGCTTCGAACGCACTTCCCCCTGCATGTGCAGCTACTCTCCTATCCATTATACCTCACAACCACGTAACTTCATGTAACTCAATTAACGCTATTGACTGCGACACAAAATTCCGTAATATCTTTTTCGTCAGTTACTTGCAAATGGCCGGCCGGGGTGGCCGAGAGGTTCTAGGCGCTACAGTCTGGATACGCGCGACCGCTACGGTCGCAGGTTCGAATCTTGCCTCGGGCATGGATGTGTGTGATGTCCTTAGGTTAGTTAGGTTTAAGTAGTTCTAAGTTCTAGGGGACTGATTACCTCAGAAGTTAAGTCGCATAGTGCTCAGAGCCATTTGAACCATTTGAACCAAAATTTTCTTGCAGAGTTCGATGTATGTAGAGTATTTTCCCATTGTATATATTAAACGTATCTGTGTGTTTCATCTCCCTCCATATGAGATAATTAACAAGATAATAATATGAGAAATGTCGTATAGATATTCTTTTGCCTATATATCTTTCGTTTGTCGTGATGGGGCACAGGCAGCCATTGACAAAATAAACAAAGGAAATAACTTTAAACAGTTCTGCTTAACATTTGAAAGCTATTACATTTAAGCCAGGCTGATTACAGTTTGAATTAAGTAAGAATAAATTTCAAAGCTTTAGCCCGTGTCAGCATTAACATCTTTGCTCAACAAGACTAAGGTAACCGCTTTCATTAAAAAGGGAATTTAATGTTTATGAAGTTATCGAAAAGAATTAACCCCTAAAACCAGGTTAGAAAAGGATATTACTATTACCATTGCAACAATATACTACGTAGGTGGATGTATCGTCTCTCCTCGTATCATTGTTTTATTCTGGGAAATACACTGAAGAGCAAAGCAAATTGGTACACCTGCTTAATATCATGTAGGGCCCTCGAGAGCACGCAGAAGTGCCGCTACATGAGATGGCATGGACTCGACTAATGTCTGACGTAGTGCTGGAGGGAACTGACACCATGAATCCTGCAGGGCTGTCCGTAAATCCGTAAGAGTACATGCGGGTGCAGACTTCTGAAGATCACGTTGCAAGACGTCCTACATACGCTAAACAATATTCATGTCCGGGGAGACTGATGGCCAGTGGAAGTGTTTAAGCTCAGAAGAGTTTTCCTGGAGCCACTCTGTAACAATTCTGGACGTTTGGGGTGTCGCATTGTCCAGCTGGTATTGCCCAAGTTTGTCGGAATGCACAACGGACGTGAATGGACGCAGGTGATCAGACAGGATGCTTACGTACGTGTCACCCGTCAGACCGACATCTAGACGTATCAGGGATCGCATATCACTCCAACTGCACGCGCCCCTCACCATTCCAGAACCTCCACCAGCTTGGGCAGTCCCCTGCTGACTTCCGGATCCGTGGATTCATGAGATTGACTCCATACCTGTACACGTCCATCTGTTCGATACAATTTGAAACGAGACTCGTCTGACCAGGCAACATGTTTCCAGTCATCAACAGTCCAATGCCGGTGTTGGGCGATGCGTAAGCTTTGTGTCGTGCAGTCATGAAGGGTACATGAGTGGGCCTTCGGCTCCGAAAACCCGTATCGATGATGTTTCGTTGGATGGTTCACACGCTGACACTTGTTGATGGCCCAGCATTGAAATCTGCAACAATCCGAGGAAGGGTTGCACTTCTGTCACGTTGAACGATTGTCTTCAATTGTCGATGGTCCTGTTCTTGCAGGATCTTTTTCCGGCCGGAGGTATGTCGGAGATTTGACGTTTTACAGGATTCCTGATATTCAAGGCACACTCGTGAAATGGTCGTGCGTGAAAATACCCACTTCATTGCTACCTCGGAGATGCTGTATCTCATCGCTCTGGTGCCGACTATAACATCGCTTTCAGACTCACTTAAACCTTGATAACTTGTCACTGTAGCAGGAGCAACTGATCCAATAACTGCGCCAGACACTAGTTGTTTTACAAACGAGTCGGCCTGTTCGAGAAGCTACGTGTATGGTAAATGATTGGAGCGCATTTCTGTTAAGAAGCGAACTTTCGCAAAGCTCTAATTCAATCTGTTTTCGCCTACGTAGCACATTTCATTGTTGCTCGCATGTAAAACTAGCCGTTCATACGAACGTGTGAAATCCCATACAAAAAAATTATCGACACACTTAAATAAAAGAAGAATGGCGATACAGTATTCAGTATCAATGAAGGGAAGATTCGTACCTGCGCATTGTAATTTCCAGTAGGTAGGAGAAGCGTCCAGTAAAAGAACGACAGTCTGCCAAAAGAAGGCCGGCTGCGAACACTTGCTTTCCCGGAAAAGTTCATTTGAAGTAGTTCGTTCACGAACTATATATCCCTAGTGTATAATTTACAAGAGAAAGCTTAGAAGGGCTTATACTGCGTGGTGACCTCAGGCCGGCGCTCCGACGCAGTACCGGCGCGCTGTGGGAGGAGGACTGAAGGCTGGCCGAGTCACCACAAGGCCGCGAGAAGGACAGCGCGCCGCGGAGCGTGCTCCCTGCTGCCAACAGCACAGCCGCCCGAGTCACAGCTTCCAGCAGTGTGTCATCGTTCGCTACCAGACAGCGCCCACATTTGTCAATAACGCAAACGAAACCTAAACACGCCACAGCTATTCAAAATACACTCTGGCCATTAAAATTGCTACACCAAGAAGAAATGCAGATGATAAACGGGTATTCTTTGGACAAATATATTATACTAGAACTGACATGTGATTACATTTTCACGCAATTTGGGTGCATAGATCCTGAGAAATCAGTACCCAGAACAACCACCTCTGGCCGTAATAATGGCCTTGATACGGCTGGGCATTGAGCCAAACACAGCTTGGATGGCGTGTACAGGTACAGCTGCCCACGCAGCTTCAATACGATACCACAGTTCGTCAAGACTAGTGACTGGCGTATTGTGACGAGCCAGTTGCTCGGCCACCATTGACCAGACGTTTTCAATTGGTGAGAGATCTGGAGAATGTGCTGGCCAGGACAGCAGTCGAACACTTTCTGTATCCAGGAAGGCCCGTACAGGACCTGCAACATGCGGACGTCCATTATCCTGCTGAAATGTAGGGTTTCGCAGGTATCGAATGAATGGTAGAGCCACGGGTCGTAACACATCTGAAATGTAACGTCCACTGTTCAAAGTGCCGTCAATGCGAACAAGAGGTGACCGAGACGTATAAACCAATGGCACCCCATACCATCACGCCGGGTGATACGCTAGTATGGCGATGACGAATACACGCTTTCAATGTGCATTCACCGCGATGTTGCCAAACACAGATGCGACCATCATGATGCTGTAAACAGAACCTGGATTCATCTGAAAAACTGACGTTTTGCCATTCGTGCACCCAGGTTCGCCGTTGAGAACACCATCCAGGCGCTCCTGTATGTGATGCAGCGTCAAGGGTAACCGCAGCCATGGTCTCCGAGCTGATAGTCCATGCTGCTGCAAACTTCGCCGATCTGTTCGTGCAGATGGTTGTTGTCTTGCAAACGTCCCCATCTCTTGACTCAGGGATCGAGACGTGGCTGCAGGATCCGTTACAGCCATGCGGATAAGATGCCTGTCATCTCCACTGCTAGTGGTACGAGGCCGTTGGGATCCAGCACGGCGTTCCGTATTACCCTCCTGAACCCAACGATTCCATATTCTGCTGACAGTCATTGGATCTCGACCAACGCGAGCAGCAATGTCGCGATACGATAAACCGCAGTCGCGATAGGCTACAATCCGACCTTTATCAAAGTGGGAAACGTGATTGTACGCATTTCTCCTCCTTACACGAGGCATCACAATAACGTTTCACCAGGCAACGCCGGTCAACTGCTGTTTGTGTATGAGAAATCGGTTGGAAACTTTCCTCATGTCAGCACGTTGTAGGTGTCTCCACCGGTGCCAACCTTGTGTGAATGCTCTGAGAAGCTAATCATTTGCATATCACAGTATCTGCTTCCTGTCGGTTAAATTTCGCGTCTGTAGCACGGCATCTTCGTGGTGTATCAATTTTAATGGCCAGTAGTGTATTTCCGGTGCAAGTTTTAAGTGATTCGCTTTGTATTTCAGAGCATGATATGCAAATCCTCTTTATCAAGTGGTCGTTCATTTACACTACTCTGCAATAGTAATTCTGAGTTAGCACCGCCAATGGCTGATATCTTTGCACTGTTTCTTGTTCTGTCTTTCCTATATAGTACGGTGGAGATTTCGAAGAGCTGAAAGCTTTTAAGCCAGCTGCGCGAGATAAGAGTAATTTTAAGAGGAATTTTCCGTCTTACAACTCTTGGGCCGTAGGCAGAGATGCAGTCTCAGGCATACAGACCGGCGTCGGCTTCCATCCTCGCCTCCAGCCCTTACTCTTCAGAAGGGACATGGGACACGCATTTTTCTGCCTAAGGAAATATGGAACTCTTCGCAGAAGGCTTTTAGCAAGATGAGAGCTCTGTAGGCAAGTGTGAATTTTCGTTATGGCATCTCGGAATAACGTTTGAATTAATCGTTCAAAATCCAACTTTCTGATTGGGTCACTCTGCTGTTTTCCGGAGAGCCCGTGGCTTATCGCTGTACCTGTATGCAGAGCATCGGACAGGTTCTTTTCAGAATTGTGCCATGGTGTGAGAGAGATTTATGGCCTTCCTCCACACCTAGGTGCCCTATCGGTTCAACGTAGAGAAAATATAAGAGATGAGGAGGTTGTTTGACATCTTCATTTGAGTTTTACTGGTTGGCATTCGCAGTCTTTGCCAACACTGGCAGCAAATACCTGCTCTGACGAAAAACAGCAAAGTTCCACAGCAGTCAGAAGGAGCACATTTCTTTTTAGGCTTTCGGAGAGAAAACACTTTGGTCTAAGCTTTGCAGAATAATAACTTCACACTAGGCTTTTGCAGAGTAATGACTTCACTTTTGATTTTTGGAGAGTTAAGACTTCAGCTTAGGAAAAGAGAGGATTGACGACACAAGCCTTGCTGCTACTAGAAGGCTGTCTGTACTTAAACACTAAGCCCTGTCACTAGAAGGATGTCTATACTAAGACACTAACAAGGGAACCTCCCCATCACACCCCCATCAGATTTAGTTATAAGTTGGCACAGTGGATAGGCCTTGAAAAACTGAACACAGATCAATCGAGAAAACAGGAAGAAGTTGTGTGGAACTATGAAAAAATAAGCAAAATATACAAACTGAGTAGTCAATGCGCAAGATAAGCAACATCATGGAGACTTTGAGCTCAGGAGCGCCGTGGTCTCGTGGTTAGCGTGAGCAGCTGCGGAACGAGAAGTCCTTGGTTCAAGTCTTCCCTCGAGTGAGTAGTTTAACTTTTTATTTTCAGTTTATGTGACAAACTCTTATATTTTCATCACTTTTTTGAGAGTGATTATCACATCCACAAGAAAATCTAAATCGGGCAAGGTAGAAGAATCTTTTTACCCATTCGCCAAGTGTACAAGTTAGGTGGGTCGACAACATATTCCTGTCATGTGAGGCACATGCCGTCACCAGTGTCGTATAGAATATATCAGACGTGTTTTCCTTTGGAGGAATCGGTTGACCTATGACCTTGCGATCAAATGATTTCGGTCCCTATTGGAGAGGCACGTCCTTTCGTCTACTAATCGCACGGTTTTGCGGTACGGTCGCAAATCACAGACACTAAACTTATTACAGTGAACAGAGACGTCAGTGAACGAAAGACCTTAACTTTGCGAAAATAAAGGAAAGTAAACTTTTCACTCGAGGGAAGACTTGAACCAAGGACCTCTCATTCCACAGCTACTCACGCTAACCACGGGACCACGGCGCTCCTGAGCTGACACTATCCTTGATGCTGCCTATCTTTCGCATGGACTACTCAGTTTGTATATTTTGCTTATTTTTTCATAGTTCCACACAACTTCTTCCTGTTTTCTCTATTGATCTGTGTTCAGTTTTTCAAGGCCTATCCACTGTGCCAACTTATAACTAAATCTGAGGGGGGGGGGGGGTGCGATGGGGAGGTGCCCTTGTAAGTGCTGCCACTAGAAGGATATCTGTACGTAAGGCACTCAGTGCTGCCATTTAGAAGAATGTCTGAACTTAAACACTGAGTGTTGGCACTAGAAGGATATTAGTACTTAAGCACTAAGCGCTGCCACTAGAAGGATGTCTATACTAAGGCACTAAGTGCTGCCACTATAAGGATGTCTGTACTTAAGCATTAGCGTTGAAAGTAGAAGGATGTCTAAACTAAGGCACTAAATGCTGCGACTAAGAGCATGTCTATACTAAAGCACTAAGTACTGCACTAGAAGGTTGTCTGTAATTAAGTATTAAACGCTACCACTAGAAGGATGTCGGCACTAGGGCACTAAGCGCTGCCACTAAAAGAATGTCTGTACTAAGGCACCAAGAGCTGCCGTTAGAAGGATGTCTCTACTTAAGCACCAACTGTTGCCACAAAAAGAATGTCTGTACTTAAGCACTACGTACGAAGAGAGTGAAGAAATCGTATTCTCCACTAACTGTTGCCGCCAGCTACTATACTCACACTCAGTGAGTTTTCGTAACATGGACCATCGTCGCACGCGCGGCCATCATTCAGAAGCGAAGTTAATTCGCTCCCTTCAGGAGCCGAGATGCCATCTTAAAGTCACGCATCGAGCTTGTTGCTCTCAATGGGCACTTTGACAATCTTATAGTGTTCACTCCTATCTTTCCGAGTGCTTTCAGTAACCAACAACGTTTGGGTTCACTGGCCCTGTGCCAGTGTTATACTTTACAGTTACATCCCCCTGTTCATTTGTCAATGGTTCGTTATGAATGTCAGTGGGTAATTCTCATGTTTAAAGGTAATAAATCTTATTTTTATAGTGCCCATTTGCCTCCACTCATAGTTCCCTCCTCCCTTTAATATATCTGTGTCAATGGTCTGATAATCATTTGTTTCATGCTTAATTGGGCCATCCATACTAATACACATTCAAGTAAGACATTTTCTCTTGCGCGACAGTATCTTTGTTTTCAATTAATTTGTCACTATGTTGGTCACAGAAGTTTGGTCCTGTGCAATATAGGGTTATGTACTCAACCACAACCGTCACCCTACAACCGGGTACACAGCACAAGGGGCAGTCACTGTGTGTGCACTCCAGGAACAGTAGGAACAAACGTGCGCTCCGAAAACTACGATCGTGTGAGACCTATCTCAATCTATTCGTCCACGAGATCCAGAAACCAGGAGACACACGAGGTATTGACTTCCAGAAGACATTCGAAACATTTCCTCCCTGCCGCCTAATGAACACATTACAAGAGTACGGAATATCAGACCACACTGTGTGACTGGACTGAAGAATTTCTAACAAACATATCACAGCTTGTCGTTCTGAACGGAAATAAATCTTCAGACGTACATGTAACTTCAGGCGTGCCACAGGAGAGTATTGTGGAACCTTTACTTTTCAAGATATGTATAAATGTCCTAGTAGATAACACTGGATAATCAAATGAGGCTTTCGCGGTTTATGCTGTTGTATACAGAGAAAACACGACGATAGAAATTTGTAGCAAAACGTAGGAAAACTTACAGAGAATCGATGCCTGGTGCATGGAGTGGCAATTCACTCTCAGGTTCAAATGGTTCAAATGGCTCTGAGCACTATGCGACTCAACTTCTGAGGTCATCAGTCGCCTAGAACTTAGAACTGATTAAACCTAACTAACCTAAGGACATCACACACATCCATGCCCGAGGCAGGATTCGAACCTGCGACCGTAGCGGTCGCTCGGTTCCAGACTGTAGCGCCCAGAACCGCACGGTCACTCCGGCCGGCTTTCACTCTCAGCATAAATAAATGCAAAGTATTGTGTAAAAGTAGGCAGAAAGGACCTTCATTCTGTAATTCTATAAAAATACCTGCAAGCAGTTACTTCCGTAAATTATCTAGGTGTAGGTGCAAGAGGCGACCTGAAATGCGACGACCATATACACTGAAGACCCAAAGAAAGTGGTACACCAGCCTAATATCGTGTAGCGTTCCCGCGAGCAAGCAGAAGTGCCGCAACACGACGTGCCATTGAATCGTGTAACGTCTGAAGTAGTGCAGGAGGGAACAGACACAATGCGTCCTGCAGGGCTGTTCATAAATTCGTAAGACGTTGTAAGGCATTACGGACATGCTCAATAATGTTCGTGTCTGGGGAGTTTGGTGGCCAGCGGAATGGACAACGAACATGAATGGATGCAGGTTATCACACAATATCACCTGTTAGACTCGTATCTAGATGTATCAGGGATCCCATATCACTGCAACTGCACATGCCCCACACCATTACAGAGCCTCCGCAAGTCTGAACAATCCCCTACTGACATGCAGGGTCCTTGGATTCATGAGGTTGTCTCCATACCCGTACACGTCCGCTGGATACAATTTGAAACGAGATTCGTTCTTCGATCAGGCAACACGTCTCCAGTTATCAACAGTTCAATATCGGTGTTGACGGGCCCAGGCGAGGCGTAAAGCTTTGTGTCGTGTAGTCATCAAGGGTACACGAGTGAGCATTCGACTCCGAAAGCCCATATCGATGATGTTTCGTTGAATGGTTCGCCCGCTGTCACTTGATGGCCCAGCATTGAAATCGGCAGCAATTTGCCGAAGGGCTACACTTCTGTCTCGGTGAACGATTCTCTGCAGTCTTCGTCCATCCCGCTCTTGCAGGATCTTTTTCCGCTCGCAGCGATGTCGGAGATTTGATGTATAATCGGATTCCTGATATTCAAGGTACACTCGTGAAATGATCGTGCAGGAAAATCCCCACTTCAACGCAACCTCTGAGATACTGTGTCCCATCGCTCGTGTGACGACGAAAAAACCATGTTCAAACTCACTAAAATCTTGATAACCTGCCATTGTAGCAGCACTAACTTATCTAACAACTGCGCCAGACACTTGTTGTCTTATACAGGCGTTGCCGACCACAGCGCCGTATTCTGCTTGTTTAAATATGTCTCTATTTGAATACGTGTGCCTATACCAGTTTCTTTGGCGCTTCGGTGTAAAATTAATAGCGAGTAAGGAAGATACCAGACTGAGATTCACTAGAACAATCCTCAGGAAATGTAGTCCATTAGCAAAGGAAGTAGCTTACAAAACACTCACTGAAACAATACGTTAATATTGCTCATCTGTGTGTGATCCGTACCAGGTAGGACTGATAGGGGAAAGAAGAGTGTCGCGTTTCGTTTAATAAGCACGAAAGCGTTACAGAGATGATCAATCAACACCAGTGATAGGGGCTGCAGTAGAGGCGTCGTTTATTGTTTAAGTTCCGAGAGCGTACGTTCCCAGGGTAATCAACAAAAATATTCTTTCCACCTACATATGTTGTTGTGGTCTTCAGTCCTGAGACTGGTTTGATGCAGCTCTCCATGCTACTCTATCCTGTGCAAGCTTCTTCATCTCCCAGTACCTACTGCAACCTACATCCTTCTGAATCTGCTTAGTGTATTCATCTCTTGGTCTCCCCCTACGATTTTTACCCTCCAAGCTGCCCTCCAATACTAAATTGGTGATCCCTTGATGCCTCAGAACATGTCCTACCAACCGATCCCTTCTTCTGGTCAAGTTGTGCCACAAACTTCTCTTCTCACTAATCCTATTCAATACTTCCTCATTAGTTATGTGATCCACCCATCTAATCTTCAGCATTCTTCTGTAGCACCACATTTCGAAAGCTTCTACTCTCTTCTTGTCCAAACTATTTACCGTCCATGTTTCACTTCCATACATGGCTACACTCCATGCAAATACTTTCAGAAACGACTTCCTGACACTTAAATCTATACTCGATGTTAACAAATTTCTCTTCTTCAGAAACGCTTTCCTTGCCATTGCCAGTCTACATTTTATATCCTCTCTACTTCGACCATCAACAGTTATTTTGCTCCCCAAATAGCAAAACTCCTTTACTACTTTAAGTGTCTCATTTCCTGATCTAATACCCTCAACATCAACCGACTTAATTCGACTACATTCGATTATCCTCGTTTTGCTTTTGCTGCTGTTCATCTTATATCCTCCCTTCAAGACACCGTCCATTCCGTTCAACTGCTCTTCCAAGTCCTTTGCTGTCTCTGACAGAATTACAATGACATCGGCGAACGCCAAAGTTTTTATTTCCTCTCCATGGATTTTAATACCTACTCCGAATTTTTCTTTTGTTTCCTTTACTGCTTGCTCAATATACAGATTGAATAACATCGGGGAGAGGCTACAAACCTGTCTCACTCCCTTCCCAACCACTGCTTCCCTTTCATGTCCCTCGACTCTTATAACTGCCATTTGGTTTCTGTACAAATTGTAAATAGCCTTTCGCTCCCCGTATTTTACCCCTGCTACCTATAGAATTTGAAAGAGTGTATTCCAGTCAACATTGTCAAAAGCTTTCTCTAAGTCTACAAATGCTAGAAACGTAGGTTTGCCTTTCCTTAATCTTTCTTCTAAGATAAGTCGTAAGGTCAGTATTGCCTCACGTTTTCCAGTATTTCTACGGAATCCAAACTGATCTTCCCCGAGGTCGGCTTCTACTAGTTTTTCCATTCGTCTGTAAAGAATTCGTGTTAGTATTTTGCAGCTGTGGCTTATTAAACTGATTGTTCGGTAATTTTCACATCTGTCAACACCTGCTTTCTTTGGGATTGGAATTATTATATTCTTCTTGAAGTCTGAGGGTATTTCGCCTGTTTCATACATCTTGCTCACCAGATAGTAGAGTTTTGTCAGGATTGGCTCTCCCAAGGTCGTCAGTAGTTCCAATGGAATGTTGTCTACTCCGGGGGCCTTGTTTCGACTCAGGTCTTTTAGTGCTCTGTCAAACTCTTCACGCAGTATCGTATCTCCCATTTCATCTTCATCTACATCCTCTTCCATTTCCATAATATATCTCGCGAAAATACCGCGACGATAAAATTAGGGAGATTCGAGCCCACAAGGCGGCTTACCACCAATCACTCTCCCCGAGAACCATTCGCGACTAGAATAGGAAATGGGGGAGTGACAGTGGCAGACAAAGTACCCTCCATGACACACCGCAAGGTGGCTTACAGAATATATAGTGAAGCACCAAAGAAACTGGTATAGGCATGCGTGTTCAAGTATAGAGATATGTAAACAGGCAGAATACAGCGCTGCAATCGGAAACGTCTTTATAAGGCAACAAGTATCTGGCGCAGTTATTGGATCGGTTATCGCTGCTACAATAGCAGATTATCAAGATTTAAGTGAGTTTGAACGTGGTGCTACAGTCGGCGAACGAGCGATGGGACACAGCATCTCCGAGGTAGCGATGAAGTGGGGATTTTACTGTGCGACCATTTCACGAGTGTACAGTGAATATCTGGAATCCGGTAAAACATCAAGTCTCCGACAACATTGCGGCCAGGAAAAGATCCTGCAAGAACGGGATCAACGACGACTGAAGAGAATCGTTCAGCGTGGCAGAAGTGCAACCCTTCCGCAAACCGATGCTGATTTCAATGCAGGGCCATTAACAGGTGTCAACGTGCGAACGATTCAACGAAACATCATCGATATGGGTTTCGAAACCGAAAACCCACTCGTGTACCTTTGATGACTGCATGAAACAAAGCTTTATGTCTCGCCTGGGTCCGTCAACGCCGACATTGGACTGTTGATGACTGGAAACAGGTTCCTGGCAGGACTAGTCTCGTTTCAAATTGTATCGAGCGGAAGGACGTGTACGGGTATAGAGACAACCTCACGAATCCATGGACCCTGCATGTCAGCAGGGGGCTGCTCGAGATGGTGAAGGCTCTTTAATGGTGTGGGACGTGTGCAGTTTGAGTGTTATGGGACCCCTGATACGTCTAGATACGACTCTGTCAGCTGACACGTACTTAAGCATCCTGTCTGACCACCTGCACCTATTCATGTCCATTGAGCATTCCGACGGACTTGGGCAATTCCAGCAGGACAGTGCGACGCCCCACGCGTCCAAAATAGCTACAGAGTGGCTCCAGGAACAATCTTCTGAGTTTAAATACGTCCACTGGGCATCAGACTCTCCAGACATGAACATTATTGCGCATATCCGCGGTACCTTGCAACATGCTGTTTAGAAGAGACCTCCATCCCCACGTACTCTTACGGATTTATGGACAGGCCTGCAGGATTCATGGTGTCAATTCCCTCCTGCACTACTTTAGACATTAGTCGTGTCAATGCCATGTCATGTTGTGGCACTTCTGCATGCTCGCGGGAGCCCTACACGATATTCGACAGGTTTCTTTGTATCTTCAGTGTAAATGTAGATGTAGAATAGTCTTGTCGGGGACAAGACAACCCCGGCCAGCCTGTCTTCCGTGCATTCGGCGGCCATATCCGTGTGCTGTCGGCTGCGAACCGCCAGTGTCTTCCTAGGTGCTCGCTGCTCCGCGACAGACCTGCCCACAGTCAATGCGGCGGGCCGCTTCTTGGCACCCTGGCACCGGTGGCGCTGGCAACGGTTACCTCAATCCGTTCTGCTGCAGCGAGAGATCTCCAACCTTGGCACGACCTGCTGAGCGGAGCGGGACTTCAGCTGAGCTGCGGTAACACTGAGTGAATTTGAGTGCGTTAGTCAAGAGTCATGCGTGTGATTCAGAGGTAAAAAGAATGGAAATAAATATCCAACTCAAAATCAACATGTCTCTACTCGCCCTGCACCTTTGCCGAATCATGCAAATGCAGAAACAAGAAAATTATAACGGGTGATCAAAAGTTTCGGTTTGAGGGCTTTGCTGCAGTGTATATGAAACCCAGCACGATTCAAGTTAAGACAACGCCAAAGTCATGACCCTACATATGCATCGGAGAATGATAAATGTTTATGAAGCAGCATGTCTATAGAAAGCCACATTTGTGGAATGATGCATCAAGTTCCATGCCAGTCGCGATTCGACTCAAGACGCCAGTCGATCGGGGAGGCCAGCCTCATTCATTACTCCAACTCAAGTGGGACTCTTCCACATCTCTCTGTCTGTCTCCTCTGCACCACACTCTTTGTCAATAATCTGGCTTGCAAACAAGGTTTTTAAATAGCTTTCACAACTGAAAGATGACTTCGGACACTGTAGCCACACAAATAAAGAAATTTTGTTACTGTGTTTCCTGAGGACCTTAATAATTCTGATGGGATGTCATCTACTCCAGGTGCGTTATTTCGACTTAGAAATTTCAGTTCTGTGTCAAAATATTTTGGCAGTATCGTATAACCCACTTGATGTTCTACATCTACATATTAAGGCTGCAAGCCGTCTTATGGTGTGTGGCGGTGGCTGACTTGTGTACTAATGTTTCCTGTCCTTCTTTTTCCAGTCGAGAAAGCTGCGGGAAGGGAAGGATTGTTGGCAAGCTTCCACGTAAGCTTGGATCTCTCTCATTTTAGTTCATGGTCTTTTCATGGGATTTATGTCATGGAAAGGAATATTTACACTGATTTTTTTACGAACATTCGCTTTCTCATACACTACTGGCCATTAAAATTACTACACCACATAAATGACGTGCTACAGACGCGAAATTTAACCGACAGGAAGGAGATGCTGTGATATGCAAATGATTAGCTTTTCAGAGCATTCACACAAGGTAGGTGCCGGTGGCGACACCTACAACGTGCTGACATGAGGAATGTTTCCAACCGATTTCTCATACACAAACAGCAGTTGACCGGCGTTGCCTGATGAAACGTTGTTGTGATGCCTCGTGTAAGGAGGGGAAATGCGTACCATCACGTTTCCGACTTTGATAAAGGTCGGATTGTAGCCTATCGCGATTGCGGTTTATCGTATCGCGACATTGCTGCTCGCGTTGGCCGAGGTCCAATTACTGTTCGCAGAATATGGAATCGGTGGGTTCAGGAGGGTAGTACGGAACGCCGTGCTGGATTCCAACGGCCTCGTATCACTAACAGTCTAGATGACAGGCATCTTATCCGAATGGCTGTTTCGGATCGTGGCTGCGGTTACCCTTGACGCTGCATCACACACAGGAGCGCCTGCGATGGTGTACTCAATGACGAACCTGGGTGCACGAATGACAAAACGTCAGTTTTTCGGATGAATCCAGGCTCTATTTACAGCACCATGATGGTCGCATTCGTGTATGGCGACATCGCAATGAAGGCACATTGGAAGCGTGTAATCGTCATCGCCATATTGGCCTATCACCCGTCGTGATGGTATGGGGTGCCATTGGTTACTCGTCTCGGTCACATCTTGTTCGCACTGACGGCACTTTGAACAGTGGACGTTGCATTTCAGATGTGTTACGACCCGTGGCTCTACCCTTCATTCGATCCCTGCGAAACCCTACGTTTCAGCAGGATAATGCACGACCGCATGGTGCAGGTCCTCTACGGGCCTTTCTGGATACAGAAAATGTTCGAAGGCTGCTCTGGCCAGCACATTCTCCAGATCTCTCACCAATTGAAAACGTCTGCTCAATGGTGGCCGAGCAACTGGCTCGTCACAATACGCCAGTCACTGCTTTCGATGAACTGTGGTATCATGTTGAAGCTGCATGGGCAGCTGTAACTGTACACGCCATCCAAGCTCTCTTTGACTCAGTGCCCAGGCGTATCAAGGCCGTTATTACGGCCAGAGGTGGTTGTTCTGGGTACCGATTTCTTAGGATCTATGCACCCAAATTGCGTGAAAATGTAATCACATGTCAGTTCTAGTATAATATATTTGTCCAATGAATACTCGTCTATCCTCTGCATTTCTTCTTGGTGTAGCAATTTTAGTGGCCAATAGTGTATTCACACTGACTCTTCTATGAACAATCGCTTTCTAATAGTTGATAGTTAATCACAATGTGATGTCCAACGCATTACGTTTAGCATCTGCCTTTGGCCCTGGACGAGCATCTCAGTGGCTCTTTTGAGGATACTAAATGAACCAGTGAGTATGTGCGCTGCTCTACGTTCTCTATAAATCTTACCTGGTAAAGGTCTGAGACCGACGAGCAATACTTATATATTGGCCAAACGAGGGTTTTGTATATTATATCCTTTCCGAGCCTTCTGCCAGTGAATCGGCCTGGCAGTTGCCTTTGCTACGACTAGTTGGTCGATACAGTTCCCCACAGTCGTTTAATGAACAAAGTAAGAGCATATGGACTGTCAGACCAATTGTGTGATTGGGTTGAGGAGTTCCTAGATAACAGGACGCAGCATGTCATTTTCAATGGAGAGAAGTCTTCCGAAGTAAGAGTGATTTCAGGTGTGCCGCAGGGGAGTGTCATAGGACCGTTGCTATTCACAATATACATAAATGACCTGGTGGATGACATCGGAAGTTCACTGAGGCTTTTTGCAGATGATGCTGTGGTGTATCGAGAGGTTGTAACAATGGAAAATTGCACTGAAATGCAGGAGGATCTGCAGCGAATTGACGCATGGTGCAGGGAATGGCAATTGAATCTCAATGTAGACAAGTGTAATGTGCTGCGAATACACAGAAAGATAGATTCTTTATCATTTAGCTACAAAATAGCAGGTCAGCAACTGGAAGCAGTTAATACCATAAATTATCTGGGAGTACGCATTAGGAGTGATTTAAAATGGAATGATCATATAATGTTGATCGTCGGTAAAGCAGATGCCAGACTGAGATTCATTGGAAGAATCCTAAGGAAATGCAATCCGAAAACAAAGGAAGTAGGTTACAGTACGCTTGTTCGCCCACTGCTTGAATACTGCTCAGCAGTGTGGGATCCGTACCAGATAGGGTTGATAGAAGATATAGAGAAGATCCAACGGAGAGCAGCGCGCTTCGTTACAGGATCATTTAGTAATCGCGAAAGCGTTACGGAGATGATAGATAAACTCCAGTGGAAGTCTCTGCAGGAGAGACGCTCAGTAGCTCGGTACGGGTTTTTGTTGAAGTTTCGAGAACATACCTTCACCGAAGAGTCAAGCAGTATATTGCTCCCTCCTACGTATATCTCGCGAAGAGACCATGAGGATAAAATCAGAGAGATTAGAGCCCACACAGAGGCATACCGACAACCCTTCTTTCCACGAACAATACGCGACTGGAATAGAAGGGAGAACCGATAGAGGTACTCAAGGTACCCTCCGCCACACACCGTCAGGTGGCTTGCGGAGTATGGATGTAGATGTAGATGTAGTTTTGTGTACCCGTTCCACTGTCAACTAAGTTCCCTCTACGTCCCCTAGAAGCCTTTAATAGGAATTGTGAAACACCCTGTATATACATCAGAATCATGCACGAACAGCCTTATAGAGCTTCCGACGCAATCCAGTCGTTTACATATTTTCTGTACAGTAATGGACCTATTACAGTTCATTAAAGCACACTGGAAGTTATTTTTACGTCTGAAAATTTCTGTAGAGCTACTTTCTCTTCTCCTTCGATAATGCTGTAATCAAGACGCTTACTCGGGGTCATTCAGCTGTTCTACCTATGAGTTTTATGCAATCCGCACTGACTCATTTCGTGGTCTGTGTGTCGTACAATGATGCAATTTTTGTGGTACATTCTCTGATTTATGTGAATACTGTCTCTGAAATTTTTATGCACAGAGTAGGCAGTAAAGAAATAACAAAATAAGACGTAATGCATGATGCAACACTGCCTCGCGCATCTCAGAGCTTATCACGCCATATCTCCTGAACTACGTGTTGTACAACGATGTAATTTAGCTGGTAAAATTATTGATATACGTGAATACTGTCTGTAGACTGTGTAATGAATACAATTAATAATAAAACAGTAGTAAATTAAAACCTCACGCTTCATGTGCAGTTTCACTGCATGAACAGCGCAAATATACCAGGTGACCAAAATGTCAGTATAAATTTGAAAACTTAATAAACCACGGAATAATGTAGATAGAGAAGTAAAAATTGACACACATGCTTGGAATGACATGGGGTTTTAGAACCAAAAAAAAACAACGTATTGCTAGACGCATGAAAGATCTCTTGCGCGCGTCGTTTGGTGATGATCGTGTGCTCAGCCGCCACTATCGTCATGCTTGGCCTCCTAGGTCTCCAGACCTCAGTCCGTGCGATTATTGGCTTTGGGTTTACCTGAAGTCGCAAGTGTATCGTGATCGACCGACATCTCTAGGGATGCTGAAAGACAACATCCGACGCCAATGCCTCACCATAACTCCGGACATGCTTTACAGTGCTGTTCACAACATTATTCCTCGACTACAGCTATTGCTGAGGAATGATGGTGGACATATTGAGCATTTCCTGTAAAGAACGTCATCTTTGCTTTGTCTTACTTTGTTATGCTAATTATTGCTATTCTGATCAGATGAAGCGCCATCTGTCGAACATTTTTTGAACTTTTGTATTTTTTTTTTTTTTTGTTATAATAAAACTCCATGACATTCTAAGGATGTGTGTCAATTTGTACCTCTCTAGCTACATTATTACGTGATTTATTCAGTTTTCAAATTTATACCGACTTTTTGATCACCCGGTAGTATGCGACAAAATGTTTACTTTCATCATTTTGTGGCGGTCGTCAGGAAGAAAAAGTTAATAAAGCTTTGAAATTATGTGTAAAGTTTGTTGTAAGTCTCGAAGTATTCTCACTCTTATATACTGCATGACTGGAGAACAGGGATTCTCGCGTCGTTAGTTTTACTGCTTTTTTACCCCCACCCTTTTGACAGGTGAGTGTTTCTTACACCCCACAGCGATTCTTTCCAGACAGTAAATGATATTTATGCCAGGTTTACTTGAAATTGGTCCAGTGAGATGGGAGGAGATGTGCAACACACATACACACAGTGCATCCACATTATATTTACAATTTGTATTGACTCGTCCTTTTTCACATTACACAATGCATTCCGATCCCTATGGGTCCACTGTGAGGTTTTTTTGGCGCCTCCTGTCTCTATCATTTTTCTTTTTTTTTGTCTCTAGCATCAGTTCACCAGCGTTCTAAGGGGAGGGATGATTCAGTTTCACACGCAGCTCAACTTTCTCACGTGCACTATGTGTTATTTTATACATGGTGTTTCAGGTGTGTTGTTTTTCTCTGTAACGCCAGTGAAAAGAATCTTCATTTTTACAGATGAACGTAACAGTCGTTACTCTTCCTGTGGAGTAAAATACACAACTGATATGGTTTACGAAATGCACAGCTTCTGGCGTCACAGAGCAACAAGTTACCCCGGTGCGGCATTTAAAGTCAGCTGGGAGTACGGGTTTATTATAAAGAGCAGCTTTAAATCTCATTCTTAGGTCGTTTTGAAGGTGCAATGAGTTGTGAATCCAGGAAAATAGGCATTCGCTTGAAGGGGGACGAAGAGATTAGTGTTTAACGTCTCGTTGACAACAATGTTATTAGAGACGGAGTACAAGCGCGTATTAGTGAAGGATGCGGAAGAAAATCGGCCGTGCTCTTTCAAAGTAAACATCTCGGCATTTGCCTGAAGCGATTTAGGGAAATCGCGGAAAACATAAATCTGGATGGCCGGATGCGGGTACGAACCGGCGCTCTCCCGAATGCCATTCGTTTGAACACCTCACTTAAGTGAACATTCCGCCATCAGGACATCCATCAGGCAACAGCCAATTACGTACATGTTGCAACCACCCCTAAAACCTTCAAAGTCTCTAGCTCCTTAAGTAAAACTGATTAGCATTCAAATCAAGAACAGCTACCAGACAGATTAATTTAGAAGTAGATACCCTCAGTGTAGTGAAGTAACTTAATTCAATAACGGCATCTCTTGCGGTCCAGCCAGTACATCAGCTAGATTCCCTTTGGAGTATGCTGATGAAACAGCTCCATTTTTAGCAGTCATATAAAAACGCTTGCTCGACGAAAGATCAATACCTAAAGACTGGAAAATTGCACACGTCTACATAAGAAAGAAAACAGAAGTAGTCCGCTAAATTATAGACCGATATCACTGACGTCTATTTGCAATAGGATTTTGAATCATACAGTATGTTTGAACATTATGAGATATTTCAAAAAAAATAAAAAAACGATCTATTGGCACATAGATAGAACGGATTCAGAAAATTTCGTTCTTGAGAAACATAACTAGTTCTTCATTCTCACGAAGTAATGAGTTCTATCGACAGGGACTCTCAAGTTGATTCCATATTTATAGATTTCCTCACAGACGTCTTCTAATCAAATGGTGTGCGGCCGGATTTGTAATTTCCTGTCAGAAAGGTCGTAGTAAATGACGGGAAGTCATCGAGTGAAACAGAAATGAAAACTGGGGCTCCTCTGGGGAATGTCATGGGCCCTTTGCTGTTGAGAAAGTCCAAAGAAGGGCAGGTTTCGTATTACCGCGAAACAGGGATAGAGTGTCACGAATGAAACAAGTGAGTTGGGGTGAAAATCATTGAAACAATGGTGTTTATCGTAGCGGCGATATCTTTTCACGAAATTTAAATCATCAATTTATTCCTCCGAATGCGAGAATATGTTGTTGACTCCCACCTACATAGGGAGGAAGGACCATCGTGATAAAAAAAAAAATGACAGCTCTCACAGAAAGATTTAAGCGTTTATTTTTCCTATCTGCTGTTCGAAAAGAAGCGAGGAAGATTAGGGTTTAACGTCCCATAGACTTCGAGGTCATTAGAGAAGGAGCACAAGCTCAGATTGAGGAAGTATGGGGAAAGAAATTGGCCTTGTTCTTTCAAAGGAACCATCCCAGCATTTGCCTTAAGTGATTTAGTGAAATCACGGAAACCAAAATCAAGATGGCTGGATGTGAATTTGAACCGTTGTCCTCCCGAATACAAGCTCAGTGTGGTAACCACTGCGCTACCTCACTCATAGTACTGTTCGAGAGTGGAACGATCGAGAAATAGTGTGAAAGTGTTTCTATGAATCCTGTGCCAAGCTCTGAAGTAGTCTTGTGGAAGTAGATGTAGATTTTAACTGGTCTGTATACAGTTGGTTTAAATACATCAGCCACATAATAAAAAAAATGTTCTATTTTAAAAAAATTATAAGACAGTGCCGCAAATCTGTAAAATAACTAAATAAACTACATTCAGAGCTCTGCAGAAAGACAAACATTTCTTATGTTTACCAACCTAAATAAATATTCCTCTTACCTATTATTTTGTAAGTTGAAGAGAAAACACCTATTACATCACAAGTGCACATACATCTACACTTCGTTCATCAAAAGAATAAACCTGATGTAAACAAACACAAGCGCGATGGTTGTCAACAGCCGTAGCACACTGATGTTGCTAGGCTCTTCGAAGTAGGTCCTACTTCTGTATTACATATGTTATTGTTATTTTACGGTAGATGAGACTTTAAGACATTCTAATATATTAACAGCCACCAGCATATTTCTTAATCACATTTTAGCTACGCAGCTTTTACTTCAAAACTCGTATACAGTCGCAAGTCTCTGCGCTGTTGAGCTCTGATTGTCGCACTGCTGCCTACTCCGTAGTGAAACATGCGCATGAAACACCGTCAGAAAGTGGCGAAAGACAAGTTGTTCTTCGCGTTTTTCACAAATTTACAGAAAAAAATCAGCTTTGAACTTTTCAGAAGAACCGTTTTTATTAAAGAGATGGACATTGTGAACATGGAGTGCATAGGTGAATCGGTAGCATTGTAATCCAATTCATTGATCGAGGGTTAAGATCTCGCTGTGTCGTCTTTTTTTCGTTGTAGTTGGAACATCTACATCTTTTAAATGTAAAAAAAATTCACATCTTCTTGTTTGTAATTGCTTTACATACTGAGCGCAAAGTTCGAGTTTTCCTTGCTAATACGAATTCTTAATTATCAATGTTTTATAAACGATTGTTAATAAAGATTTTTTAAATTTTAAAAAACTTAAAAAAGTAAATTTTTACGACAAAAATAAAAATCAAATCTCTTTATTTGAGCTATTTCCAGCGTTTTATTCCAGAGATGCGGTCTCACACGAGTCAAAGTGACAAGCCTAGTGAAAAATGGACAACAATAATTGAAAAAACCACTTAAATGCGGCATTTATACTCCAATATGAACCCAGCAGAACTAATCTGGAGCCAAGTTACGGGATTTGTCGAGAGAAATAACGACACATTTAAACTGTCAGACGTATTGGAAGTAATGCACGAAGGTTTGTCACACATCAGTGCCGAACGCTGGCGTGATACGGAACGGCACATCATAAAAGGAGAAAATATGGCGTTTGGTTGATTTCGTGGGTTTCATTGTTGACCTACTTGTTGTCATTTTAGCAGGTGACTGTTCCAGTATTGAAATGTATTTGTCGCATTCGCATATGGAAAGATTTGAGAGAATACCAGACTACTGAATGTAGGTAATACCTCCCGTGGCATACGGTGAAATCACCGCAATACGGTTTTGCGTGACACATACCTCGCGCAGAACGATCACCCTGTGTTTAAGTTAGGAATTTTCATCACTCTTGTTTTTTGTTACAGTACTATGTTACCTAAGAACGAGAGCACGTTACGCTTCCCGTCTGGTCCACTAAGGAGCGTGCGGTGTTGCTGGAGTTTTGTCAAATATTATTTTATTGTCTTTTAAGATTAAATGAGATTCAAAGCGATACTATTGCTTTGCTCGTCTCTTTGTACGTCGTTAACCGCAACTTCTTACATCATGCAGGTTAGTTGGACCAGCTGGCTAGCTAGTACTGTCTACGTCAGATGCGCCGGTATAGCTGTTGTCCTATATTATCCTTCAGTCGATGTACGCGTAATGCACATCATAAAAAGCGTCCTTATTATCGTACTCGACTGTACTGAAGTCATCTCCACGTGAAACGAAATCTAATGAGATTCTAGCAAACGCGGAAGATTAATGGCGTAATGTTTACATCAGGTTTATTCTTAAGACGAAGACAGTGGCTCTGAGCACTATGGGACTCAACCTCTTAGGTCATAAGTCCCCTAGAACTTAGAACTACTTAAACCTAACTAACCTAAGGACATCACACACACCCATGCCCGAGGCAGGATTCGAACCTGCGACCGTAGCAGTCCCGCGGTTCCGGACTGCAGCGCCAGAACCGCTAGAGAGGCGAAGACAGTATTGTATAAGACAGCACGTTACCTGGACAATGTGCATGGTTTACTCTTTTAACCTACAGTGCAGAAACCGGTGGGTCGTAGTTGGTACACTAGCCTTTGATTTCGTGGTGTTAGCTCGCTCAGTGGACCATCTCCGTTGGGATAAGGAGCTTTCTGGTCGGTGAAGCGGACGAGGCATTCCTGCAGCACAAAAAGGGGGCGTGTCGGTAGGCGGTACGGCGGCCGTTCGGCCTCGCCGGCGGCGGGCAAGGACGCGATCTGTGGCAGGCGTGCGCATGCGCACTCGCTGCCGCGACCGCAGCCTGACCGCGGAGGAACCGCGGCTCAGCTCCCCTAGTAGCTGTCTGCACTCACGGTTCACTCACGCGTCCCTGTCTACTCAAGTCCTCTTTCCGTGTTTGTTTGACAAATAACGTTTCTGCTACCAATCACGATTTTCCTTTTTATGTATATTTCGTACGACCCATTTCGGGAAATGATTCCCGTTTTCGTTTTCGTGTGCTATGCCATTTCTTCGCGATCCTTTCGACGTGCAATCTTTAATTACTGATCGTTCTTTGTATGGAGTTAATGGAGGATTTGGAAGGAACTTCTTCCAACGATCCTATTGTCGTCCCTTTGAGCAGAAACTCACACATAAACGACATTAGACACAATTTACTGTGGGTAGAACGCAATGAAAATAGCAAATGAACAAGAACAAAACAGTTACATAAGAACAAAACAGATGTAAAGACATTTTTACGCACAAAATCAGGCACTTCACAGATGATGCAGTTATCTATAAAGAAAAGATTTCAAAATGGTGCAGGGATTGGCAACTTGCTCTAGATGTTCAGAAATGTAAAATTTTGTGCTTCACAAAACGAAAAGACGTAGTATCCTATAATTTCAGTGAGTCACTGTTGGAGTCGGCCAGCTCATACAAATATCTGAGTGTAACACCTAGTAGGGATATAAAATGGAATGAACACATAGGCAGAGTCGTGGGTAAAGTAGATGGTAGACTTCGATTTATTGAGAGAATAGTGAGAAGTGAAATCAGTCTACAAAGGAGATTGTTTACAAATCACTTGTCGACCGGTTGTAGAATATTGCTCAAGTATGTGGGACCCTTACCAGATAGGAATAAAAGGGGATTAGGACGTACAAAGAGAAGCGCAGTACGAATGGTCACTCCGCGGAAGTGTGCCACAGAGATACTGAAAGAATTGAACTGGAAGTCTCTTGAAGATAGGCATAGACTTTCTTGAGAAAGTCGATTAACAAAGTTTCAAGAACCGGCTTTAAATGCTGGCTTTAGGAACGTACTACAATCCCCTACGTACCGCTCACATAGGGATCGTGAGAATGAGATTAGAATAATTACTGCACACACAGAGGCATTCAAACAATCATTCTTCCCACGTTCCATTCGTGAATGGAACATTTAGAAACCCTGATAACCGGCACAGTTGGACGTACCTTCTGCCATGCACCTCACGGTGGTTTGCAGAGTATGGATGTAGACGTACATATAGATACTCAGCAAAGATACTATAGCTCGTCTGCAGAGTATATTGTACTGTTCTTTCGTACAGAGGGTATTTATCATAATAATCTGTATCATTATTTACTTCTATATATTTTTTTTACAAAGGTACTTATTTATGTGTTTTTATTTTAAGTATACTAATTCATTGAATTACTTTCCAGCTTTTTAATGTAAGTTTGTCTTCTTTCTTTTTCATGATGTGACTATGCTTCCAGTTCTTCCAGAGGATCCATTTTAAGGCCTCGCACTTGAAGATGGAAGTCATTTCACGAAAGGCGTCGTGCTCAATACATACTCATATTATAAATGCGAAAGTAAGTCTGTTATGTTTTGAAGACTAAACCACTGAACCGATTTCGATGAACTCTGATATGGAGATAGTTTGAAACCTGAGAAAGAAATTGGCTCACTTCAGATACTGTGTAGTACAAGATATATATTAATTTGAAGAATATTACGCGATTTAGCGAAAAATAACTACTCTTCAAAAAAACTTCTTCTTCTTTGACCTTTGAACTTTATCATACTTATGAAAATACGATTTCACCTAATGAATACTACGCTTATACAATACTCAACGCGTTTAAGCCATACTTCTATAATAATATTTTTAAATGTGAAAATAATTCTGTCTGTTATGTTTTCACGACTAAACTGCTGAATCAGTTTTGATTAAATTTGGTATGGAGATAGATTGAACCATAAGGGAGAAAGAGGCTATTTTAGAAAGTAACTAAAAATCAAACCCTAAGAGGATGAAGTAAAGAATGGATTTCATTTTCATTAGTGAACGTAAACCATGTTAAATAAATATTAACTTTGTTGCATAATGTACATGCTATGTATATAGCTAACCACTTCAGAGCATGGTGTATAGCTGCACGCTTCTGCCGACGCCACTCTACATACACCCCTTGGCAGCGAACCTGCGTTGTACCTCCGTGTCATGAATTGGGGCAGTTGGGTGGGGAGGGAGCAGACATGAGAGGGCAGCTGACGTTACTGCACATACAATAGCTTACTTACTCACCATCACTTATCATATCGAAACTACTGATATTCAGGTAACAGCCGGTATACATTTTTAAAAAAATCATGACTGGTTGCAGAAAAGTTGTATTGTAAACAAACCCTTTGTTTTTACAGTCGCAGGCATTCACCAACACACCGGAGGCGACCGGAGCAGCAGCGCGGTTCCGGACTGAAGCGCCTAGAACCGATCGGCTACAACGGCCGGCTATTTGATAATCTTGGGCGCCATTAGCATGACATTTTCTCCGTGAAGTGTTGTATGTTTTCCCTGGGTTAATGTGGTATTATCATTTACCCTTATTTGTCGAAAGAAGGGTATTTAAGGAGCTCGAGAAAAGCTTCTTATTGCTTGCCTTTCGGATACTAATGGTAATTCGGAGAACGTTCTATTTCTACATCTACACGATTGCTCTGTAATTCACATAATTCACAATTGAATGCGTGGCGGAACAACCTTCAAGCTACTTCTCTATCGTTTCACTCTCGAACGGCGCGCGGGAAAAGCAAGGAGGTAAGTCCTTCCACGAGAGCTCTTATTTCTCTTATTTTATTATGAGGAATGATTTCTCCCTTCGTAGGTTGACACCAAAAAATAGTTTCGCAATCGGAGGAGAATGTTGGTGATTGAAATTTCGTGAAAGGATCTCGCCCTAATCAAGAACGCCTTTGGTTCAAATGGCTCTGAGCACTATGGGACTTAACTTCTAAGGTCATCAGTCCCCTAGAACTTAGAACTACTTAAGCCTAACTAACCTAAGGACATCACACACATCCATGTCCAAGGCAGGATTCGAACCTGCGACCGTTTCGGTCGCGCGGTTCCAGACTGTAGCGCCTAGAACCGCTCGGCCACCCCCAAGAACGCCTTTGCTTTAATGACTGCCACCTTAATTCATGTATCATGACCGTGGCACTCTCTCACCTAGTTCAGGATAATGCAAAACAAGCTGTCCTTCTTTGAAGTTCTTCGATGTGTACGATGAGATATTGTAGTGCCTGTGTTATTCCAAATTACGATGCAACGTTACTTCGGACATGTCCCCGCTGTACGGGGATATACATAAGGAATTTACGGTTAGAGGTTGCACACACATGGTTGATGACATATATAAGCCTGCGCCGGGCTGCGAGTCGTGCTTGGATAGCCTGGTGGTACGGCGACCGGGCACGATAAGCAGGAAATGCGGGTTCGAGTCCCGGTTCGGCAAAAACTTTCAGTGTCCTCATTTCATTACATATACAGCAGGTGGTTGTCTATATTCGCAAATGCGAATACATTTCATGTATTTTTCGGTGTCCTCCGTCTGCCCGATCTGATGTGGATCCCACACCGCACAGCAAAACTGCTGCACTTTCGAAGTGTTCTGCCAACAAATCACAATATTTGGTTTGCTTTCTCACAGCATTATCTACGCGTTCGCTCCATATTACATTATTCGTAATTGTAATCCCTATGTATTTAGTTGAATTTACAGTGCCGGCCGTGTGTGGCCGAGCGGTTCTAGGCGCTTCAGTCCGGAACCGCGCTGCTGCTACGGTTGCAGGTTCGAATCATGCGTCGGGCATGGGTGTGTGTGATATCCTTAGGGTAGTTAGTTTAAGTAGTTCTAAGTCTAGGGGATTGATGAGCTCAGATGTTAAATCCCATAGTGCTTAGAGCCATTTTTGAATTTACAGCCAGTACCTTTGTGTAGTTTTTCGTGTAACCGAAATTAAGCGGATTTCTTTCAGTTCTCATGTGGATGACTTCACACTTTTCATTATTTAGAGTCAACTGTCATTTTTCGGACCGTACAGATATCATGTTTAGATCGTTTTGCAATTGGTTTCGATCATGTGATAACTTTACAAGACGGTAAATGACAGCAAAAAATTGGTTCTGAGCACTATGGGACTTAATATCTGAGGTCATCAGTCCCCTAGAACTTAGAACTACTTAAACCTAACTAACCTAAGGACATCACACACACCCATGCCCGAGGCAGGATTCGAACCTGCGACCGTAGCGGTCGCGCTGTTCCAGACTGAAGCGCCTAGAACCGCTCGGCCATAGCGGCCGGCTAAAATGACAGCACCATCTGTGAACAATGTAAAAGGACTGCTCAGATTGTCTAATTTGTCGTTTATGTAGATCAGAAACAGCAGAGGATTTATAGCACTTTCCGTCAATTACTTTAAACCATGACCTTTCTGACAGGAACTCACATCTTGTAAGCTTTTCCCAACATAGCAACAATGTAAATCAGTGGATTGGATATTTGGATGAGGAAGGAAAGAAGATTAGGGAAGGAACACGGAATGAAAAGGGGATGGAGGTGCCATTTCGAAGGAACGAGCCCGGCATTCAGCTTAAGCGATTTCGGAAAATCGCCGAAGACCTAAATGTGGGTAGCCGGACGGTGATTTGAACCACCATGCTCCCGGGTACGCGTCATTCGCCACGTCGACCGGTGTTGCGGTAAGAGCAGGCCGGCTAAGCGGCTTAATTTGAACAGAAAGCCGTAGCGCCCACGACAAGCCGCCGGCCTTGTGAGGGAGGGCTAAGTTTAATCGCGCGAATAAGCCCGCCGGGCGGTGGGCGACCGATATACCGGTGCGCACCGGCCGCCCTAATAATAGGCGAGGCGCCGCCAATTTGACGTCAGCGACGGCACAGCCGTGACTAACCGACGCCCCCGCCCCCCACGCAAACGGGGCCGCCCCCTCAGCGAGTGCGTCAGGTACCACTGTACTTTGCACAGGGCAAGGAAACGTCTTCGCGTTCCTCAGCATCGCACAGGGAAATCTATCTCTATATACATAGTTACATTAATAAAACCGACAAACTGCAGGGACGAATTCCTCAGTGGAAATGTTAAAAGAAAAATTCCTTAGAACATTTGTCCGGTAATACATCGTTGAATGGCTCTGAGCACTATGGGGCTTAGCAGCTATGTTCATCAGTCCCCTAGCACTTAGAACTACTTAAACCTAACTACCCTGAGGACAGCACACAACACCCAGCCATCACGAGGCAGAGAAAATCCCTGACCCCGCCGGGAATCGAACCCGGGAACCCGGGCGTGGGAAGCGAGAACGCTACCGCACGACCACGAGATGCGGGCCAATACATCGTTGCCAAGGTGGACGGTGACGACGAATGAAAGATCCTCTGACCACGTGCCATGTGTTCTTTGGTGTTGCACGCTGTGCGATTGACGCAGCATTGTGTAAGCAGTAGTACGGTCCGGTATTCATGCCGGGACCAGGCCGAGACGGTGTTTATGTGTGGCCAAGCAGATCGGAACGGTCGAGAGGCAGCACGGCTGTACCAAAACAGGTGCCCTCACAGACACCAACCACACCACACGACATTTCAAGCCCTTTTTGGACGTTTGTGTGATCATCGGTCCTTTCAGACAGACGAACGCAGAAGTGGCGGACAGCGCGTGCACCAGATTTGGAGGACCAGGTTATAAAGGATATTGAGACGAACCAATTATGCCAGAGATCTCGGAACCAATCGAGATCAAGACAGGAATGAGACAAGGAGATCGCCTGTCATCCAATCTATTTAACTCGGTTTTGGAGAAAATGATCAGCACACTGGACAAAGGAGTCAATGGGGTACAGAAGGGAAGACACAAGGCTAGAACCGCCAACATAAAACGTCCGGCCTTTGATGATGATAGAGCTACCACACAGGAGCCAAAGAAGCTCTATACCCACTACACGAAATCTCAGCCAAAACTGGGCTACAAATCTCGTATCAAAAAACGCAGAACGTGGACACAAAATCCACGGATAAGCACCCACAGGTATGGAAGTATGGGAAGATAATACAAGAAGAAAGTTTCAAATACTTGGGAGAGACTATACAGAAACAGAACTGGACTCGACATCCAATGAAGAAAGGATCACAGAACTATAAAAAGCATGCAGATTTATATACAGCCATTACAACAAAAGAAGTGAACATCAGATTTAGACACTGTAGTACAACCGTGTTCCCAGAGGTCTTGTATGCGTGAGGAACAACGGTAATCAAGGGAAGAATGAAAATCAAGGAGATGGAAAAACAAGAGAGGAAAATATTGAGAAAGCTCTAGCAGCCGATTCAGAAAGAGCGGATCTTCATAAAGAAACGGACAAAAGAACTGTACGAATCGACACAAACGATTACAAACAGCATCAGGGAAAGAAGGTCAAAGTTCTTAGGACACTCATAGGATGAACGAAAACAGATAGACCAAAAAGGTTTTGAACACAGTGACAACTGACACCGTGTAAAAGATTGGGTAAAGGAAAGTGGGAGACCTCAAGATATGGAACATCTCCATAGAAGACATGGCAGATAGGGAAAAATACAGAGTAAAAAAATTAGAAAACAAAATTTGAGCAAACGCCGAAAGAGAAGAAACCAGGAAATAAGTGGACAGACGAGAATAAGACGAAACAAAATGACCATATGAGAGGTGTTTTGGAAGAAAAAGAAAGAGGCAGAAAAAAATTTCATGAAAAATGTGTTTTAGCGCTCTCCTTAAGGGGGAATTAACGATAACAACAACAATAATAATAATAATAACAGAGAAATGATATTAGCAAAAATCACTAAAAGTTATTGACCAGTTTACTTCACATTTTTTTACAATACTGTAGTAGACATTTGGACGAACGTCAGCTGTGTATTGTATTTAAACAGGAGTGTAGAAGTTTCCTGTTAAAACCGACTACGACAAAAAAAATGCTGTACTGTGCTGTGAAAATATGTATTTTCTTTCTGTCAGTCAATTTTAACTACGATATCAGGACATAGAAACCATTAGGCAAATTATTTTTCCTATATATATTTTCTTCTTATCCGCAGTTTAAAAAAAAAAACTCGCATACACAACAATGTGCTGTTTCGATTTACTCCTGATAGTCGGTTTAAACTAAAAACAAGAAGTTGTATTACGGCTCATCGGCTTATCTTTAGACTACTTCCACGGAATCTGAAGACGCGCGGGGTACGCGTGTGGCCTAGGGGCCTTACCACAGTTCGCCACAGTTCGCGCGGCTCCCCCTGCCGGAGGCTCGAGTCCTCCCTCGGGCATGGCCGTGTGCGTTTGTCCTTAGCGTGAATTAGTTTACGTTAGATTAAGTAGTGTGTAAGCCTAGGGACCGATGACCTCAGCAGTTTCGTCCCGTATAAACTTACCACAATCACGAAATCTGAAAGTCCGAAACTTTGTAATCCTACCCGATCGCAAATTAAAACAGGGTGGTCCGTTGATAGTGACCGGGCCAAATATCTCACGAAATAAGCATCAAACGAAAAACCAGATGGCACTATGGTTGGCCCGCTAGATGGCGCTGCCTTAGGTCAAACGGATATCAACTCCGGTTTTTTTTTTTTTTTTTTTTTTTTTTTTTTTTTTTTTTTTTTTTTTTTTTGGCGCGTATTTCGTGAGATATTTGGCCCGGTCACGATCAGTGGACCACCCTGTATGCTGTCATTGAGACTACTATCCTCACAGATACGGTAGTTGGAGAGGTCTCTCTCAAACGCCGTATACCAATGATCCAAACCGATATATGCATTCATTTTGAGTGACTTCAGTTTCCAATCAAGGTTTCCTTTGCAATAACAATAAAGAAAGCTCAAAGACAGAGAGGGGATTGGAGTGGTGGTGGGGGGGGGGGGAGAGGAAATGGACACAGAGGGAGGGGGAAATGAGCATAGAGAGGGGAAGAAGGACATGGTGCGACGATACCTAACAGTTTTCTGCTGCTGAGTTGCTCTTCCTAACAGAATCCCATACTAGCAAACCAGTTACATCTTTACCCGTGGTCACTCGTATTTTAGGCACTTGGGCTGAGCACGGCTCTGTTTAAAAAGAAAAGCTCAATGTAGTCATACCGTCGATTCGGGCATGTCTGCTTTCTTGCCCTCAGCCAATTCAGTGCAAAAAATAACCTGTAGCTGTGATCCTGAAGTCAAATAGTCTATGCATTGGTTAGAATTGCGAGTTAATAAAATACACAGAAGTAAAAAATAAAAGTTAAATGAATAATTTAATAGCAAGTGTTCTATTCCAACATCTGCAATTGATGCAGACGACAGAGAATTATGTTGAATAATGTTTGTTCAAGAAAGGGTGTCTCAAATAAACGGGAAGTGGTCCTACGATATTTAGTTACAGTGCAGACAGAAAATACCCTTATCAAACGCAATAACGTAACGTTGAGAGACTGGTAGCAAAACCCGTGAACTAAATTTTAATCAAAGATACGCAAAAACTAAGTCCATTGCACAATCACAATACACGAAACATCCACCAGCTAAAAACAGTTCAGTGTTCAACAAGGTGATTTACAAATTATCATTTGCGAAACAAGAATAGTAACTCATCTCATACTCTGTCTATCTTCAGTTCCATAATACAAGCACGAAACTTTGAGTCTTACTCTGTAGCACATTCAGACCTCTCAAAATAAAAACTCCCTTCAGAAGTTCGTGCCCGATCACCACTCAGAATCGAATACCTCCATGATCGAATACCACTCGTGACCAAAGGCATGTCTACCTCCCAGAACTTGCGTTAAAGTGTCCAGAATCGCTGTCTTGAACTCTTAACTCGAAAACGTCCCAGTCTCCACTTGACTCCCGCAGTGTTCCGCTGAAGTCTGCTTTTTCAGTTGTTGAAATCTGTTCCCAGCAATAAAGCATCGTTCTTAGGTTCTACAGACACAATTTGACTCAATTTGACCACTTCCGAGACTAATGGATTACGACGATATTTAAGTAAAGAAAATTCAGTTACACACAGACCATTAACAATAAATATAAACATAAAAGCACTCCGTCTTCAGGCCACAAGTGGCCCATCGGGACCATCCGACGGCCGTATCATCCTCAGTTGAGGATGCGGATAGGAGGGGCGTGTGGTCAGCACACCGCTCTCCCGGTCGTTACGATAGTTTTCTTTGTCCGGAGCCGCTACTATTCGGTCGAGTAGCTCCTCAATTGGCATCTCGAGGCTGAGTGCACCCCGAAAAATGGCAACAGTGCATGGCAGCTGGATGGTCACCCATCCAAGTGCCGACCACGCCCGAGAGCGCTTAACTTCGGTGATCTCACGGGAACCGGTGTATCCACTGCGGCAAGGCCGTTACAAATATAAACATAGATTTGTCCGTAAATAAATAAGCCAGTATTCTTGCACAAGTGCGCTCACGATAAATGGCAACAGATCGTCGTTAAATATTATTTAAACAGTTATTTGGGCCTGGTTGTCACAAGCGTGTTTTGCCACTATTTTACAAAGGCATTTACTAGAAGGTGCATGGTCTTTGTGCCATGCAGTGCTTCTCTCAGAGTTTCCAAGTGCCATGTGTCAAAGTCTTTGATCCTTAAGTTTTACACAAAGTTGTTGAGTCGGCTAAAGCTACGAACCCATTCCACATAATTCTAATGCGTACAACTAACTTCTTTGATTTTAACAATGCTGCTGACACATTGTCGTCAATGCAAGCGTAGAAGATTTCCATATGCAGTGGCTCATAGTCAACCATCTCAAATAGCCATTAAAATGTCTTACTCTGAAACAGAAGAATTGAAAAATGTTAATGTATTCAAAAAAGCAAAGGACGTGGCAGATATATGCCAAGCCATACTTCCTCTCAAAGAACAGCCATGTTTTTCAGTTGCGAAACAGAAAACCCTGTTCGGTCGTAATTAATAACATGTTCCATAGACCATTTAAACGATTCTTTTATCGAATGATTCAGTTAATATGAATGCTGTTAAGTTTTGTTTAGTCCTACTCACGCCGCTACACCGAAAAAACTAGGCTTGTTGTTTACATGTTACCAGTTTGTAAATAGAAATTCATCCAGAGAACAGAGGGAGTTGCTAGGAGAAATGATTTTAGGTCGCCTTTAAAACTTGCTTTGCTACCTGTCAGATATTTTATGGTATTGGGCAAAAAACAAAACTTTTATTTCTGCATACTGAACTCATTCCTGAGCCATGGTCAGCTTTTAATATTGCGTAATAAATGTTATCTTTTCCTCTAGACTTGTACGTATCGATATCACTAACCTTTTTTAAATTGAGATAGATTTAGGTACACTTAAAAATGTCCAATCCCTTGAAGAGGGACATACATGATGACCACAGAAACCATTGATTGCACAAATGCGAGCGATAAGAATAGCATGTGATCTTCACCACATGTTATTCTTATCGCTCGCATCTGTGCAATCAATAGTTTCTTTTTGGGTGCGAGCTACTCCACAAATTATTTCATAAGGCGTTACTGAGTGGAAATATGTAAAGCATGTCAGGATGCTGACTTGTTTGTTTTCAAGATTAGCAATTATACGAAGAGTAAAAGTAACTGAACTTAATTGTTTGAGAATCTCATTAATATGTTTCTTCCAGTTCAAGTTTTCATCAATAAGTGCATCTAAATATGTGGAGCATTCTACCCTATATACAGACTCCTGTTCATGTGTTACATCAACTGCTGTTATAACTCTATTTGTTGTAAAGAAAGGAATACAGTGTTTTCACTGCAAATTTACGCTCAGTCCATTTTCAGAGAACCACTTAATAATTTTTTATAAAACGTCATTAACAATCTCTGCTGTTGCTTCCTCTCTAATGGGATTTTTTATAACACTAGTATCACCCACAAAAAGTACCAATTCTGCTTGTTGACTATTAAGTGGAAGGTCGTTCACATATATAACGTATAGCAGTGGACCGACAATTGAACACTGTCCCATTGTGATTTATACCCAGTCACTAAAATTTTCCACCTTTCCAACATTGCTCTGATTATTCTGCGCAACTTTTTGAATTCTGATTGTTAAGTATGATTAAAACCAATTGTGTGTAATGCTATAAATTCCATAAAACTTAAGTTTTCCCAGGAGTGTAAAACGAGCTACACAATCAAACCCATCGGAAAGATCACAAAAAACAACAAGTGGCGAGATTTTATTATTTGAGGCTCGTAATATTTGGTGGGTCAATTTCTAAGTAGCATCCTCGGTTGAGCAACCTTTTGGAATCCAAATTGTGAAATGCTAAATAAATCGTTTCTGCTTAATTGTGAGACTTCTCTTTAATAAAATATTTTTTCTAATATTTTGGTAAAAGATAACAGCAAGAAAATTGGACAACAATTATTTACGTCATTCTTGTCACGTTTCTTATAAAGAGGCTTAAGAGTTGCATATATATCAACCTGTCTGCAAACATTCCCTTTTTCGGTGATGCATTACGTATATTACTAAGGATACTGCTTATTAAGTCAGAACAGCTTTTCAGAATTCTGTTTGACATTCCATCCTTATCATATGAGCCTTTGTTTTTTAGAATTTTAATATTTCTATTAGTTTCAGTGAAGGATATTGGTGCTACTTCTGGTTGTTTAGGTTTTGTGGAATAATTTTTAAAATAGACTCTCGCTACTTCAGCGGAACCATTAAATCCTATTTTTACTGGTGCATATAGAAAGTTATTGTTAAAAGTACTTGTAACTTGAGAATTATTAGTCACAACATTGAGGTTTAGTTTAACTGTTATGGTATCGTGTTCACGGACTGGCTTTCTGTCTCCTGTTTGACAAAATTCCATACAGTTTTAATCTTATTATTACAAGACGCCACTGAGCTACACCCGAAAATAAACAAGGCCTTTGATCTGCATCCAATGAATCTGTTCGATATGCAGTTCGCCTTTCTGTGACTCAGATGTATTTAATAAACTGCATGCGTGGAAACCGAAGAGAAGGGGTCGCTCTGACAAATGAGCTGTGGGTGTGGTTCTTGTTGGAGTTAATAGAGATAATAGGGGCCAAGGGTTCATCTCCAAATACTGAAGAGAAAAGCGGTAACTTACACCATAGCGGTAACTTGCACCATCGTTTATTACAATATATTCCACAGGAGGAACATTACATGATACAACGACGTAATAGTTAACTCTCACATACTGGGAATGAGCAAAAATCGTAACATGAAACCCATACAGTTAAATAGTTGCCAGAAACTGAGCAGGAAAGTCGGCGAGGAAGGGAAGAAATTAGTCCGACAACTAGCTCGCGAGATCATTCAAGCAGATTAAATAGACGGTTTCTCATCTGAGATTATGACGGCATTGTTTGGATGGAATTAGTAAAGTACATTTAGGAACACAAATAACTGGGTCTGTCGACTGCCAGAGGGTCTTTCCAAATGAGATCACCCATGCATTAATTGAAAACGTACCTACCCCTGCCTCATCACTAACATCTTGCCTCCCCTTGCTGCCAAAACTTACAAAGTTTCAAGAGTCGAAAGGATGAGCTGCGGATTCAGCAACAGCAGGATCCTCTGCACTGCAAGTGCTGCCTGCTGCGTGTAGTGCGCACAGAGGATGAAATTCTCACTTTCGTCCCTGTCCAGCCGAAGTGTTGTGGCTCAGTCCCAAATAAGGGCACCATTCTGCTTCGCGTCCGCCGCTCGTGGTCTCGCGGTAGCGTTCTCGCTTCCCGAGCACGGGGTCCCGGGTTCGATTCCCGGCGGGGTCAGGGATTTTCACCTGCCTTGAGATGACTGGGTGTTTGTGTTATCCTCATCATTTCATCATCATCCAGGAAAGTGGCGAAATTGGACTGAGCAAAGATTGGGTAATTGTACGGGCGCTGATAACCACGCAGTTGAGCGCCCCACAAACCAAACATCATCATCATCATTCTGCTTCGTATCCTAATTAACAGCACTGTACTGTAATGAGATTTTCACTCTGCAGCGGAGTGTGCACTGATATGAAACTTCCTGGCAGGTTAAAACTGTGTTTTTGGTCTAAAACTGACACGGTGATTACAAAGAAGAAGACAACAACCAGCCACTATTAATACTGCTATTTATTTAGGTAAATAGCGCCGTTACCGGTTTCGAACTGGCAAGTTCATCATCAGACGGCTGTTCACATGACTTCAATTTTCCCACTTTCTGCACCTTTCTCATAGCTTCCAGCGTCACATTCAATTGTTCCGCGAGTTCCTGTTGAGTTCGAGTATCATATTCATCCAATAAGGCCTGCAATTCGTTGTCTTCGAACTGTTCCGGTGGTTTTCCGCGCTCGTCGTTTCTCACGGCAAAATCACCACTTTTGAATTTTTTTAATCATTCGAAACACTCTGTTTTCCCAAGAGTGTGTTTGCCGTAAGCTCAGACAAGCATTCGATGCGATTCTGTTGCAGTTTTCTTCAAATGAGAACAAAAACCAGTGCTGTCCGCAAATCGTAGTTCTTAGACGCAAAACTCGACATGTTTACGCGTTTGAAACGGATACCAATGGATGGAACGTGGATTACTGTGTGTTGACATTGGTCGTCAGCCGTTACAGGAAGCAGATGGCGCTGCAGATCAGGCCTCACGGGCGACTACACTGACCGATAGCACCATCTATAGGGAAACTGCGGTTTCATACTTCTACACGTGGTATATCTACATATTATATACGAGGTGCATTCAAGTTCTAAGGCCTCCGATTTTTTTTTTTTTTTCTAATTAACTACTCACCCGAAATCGATGAAACTGGCGTTACTTCTCGACGTAATCGCCCTGCAAACGTCCTCATTTTTCACAACGCTGACGCCATGATTCCATGGCAGCGGCGAAGGCTTCTTTAGGAGTCTGTTTTGACCACTGGAAAATCGTTGAGGCAGTAGCAGCACGGCTGGTGAACGTGCGGCCACGGAGAGTGTCTTTCATTGTTGGAAAAAGCCGAAAGTCACTAGGAGCCAGGTCAGGTGAGTAGGGAGCATGAGGAATCACTTCAAAGTTATTATAACGAAGAAGCTGTTGCGTAACGTTAGCTCGATGTGCGGGTGCATTGTCTTGGTGAAACAGCACACGCGCAGCCCTTCCCGGACGTTTTTGTTGCAGTGCAGGAAGGAATTTGTT